>NW_027282610.1:0-27500 GCF_046629955.1 Centroberyx affinis | reverse complement strand
CATTGCTTCATCCTATGCGTGTGTGTACAGATCTGTTATCGGCCATCTTTGTTGCCACTTGTTTTGATGGTGTCATCACATTTGACCTCTCAGGTCTTAAATGTACTTAAACAGTTAAAAACATTTGTTCAGGTGGTAGTTAATTCTGAATCAGAGACTGTCTAGTCTGTCTCATGGTTCTGAGCTATCCGGTCTCTGATTGGTCAGGTGGTACATGGTTCTGAGCTATCCGGTCTCTGATTGGTCAGGTGGTACATGGTTCTGAGCTATCTGGTCTCTGATTGGTCAGGTGGTACTCGGAGTCGGCCCGTTGGTTGGTTCTGAACCGGCGGTCGGAGGAGGCGCTGAAGAGTCTTCACCGTGTCGCTCGAATCAACGGCAAACCAGAGATGACCGAGAAGATAACCTTGGAGGTAAACTGTCTGTCTGTCTGTCTGTCTGCCTGTCTGTCTGACTGTCTGCCTGTCTGTCTGTCTGTCTGACTGTCTGTCTACCTGTCTTTCTTTCTGTCTGTCTGTCTGTCTGTCTGCCTGTCTGTCTGTCTGCCTGTCTGTCTGTCTGTCTGACTGTCTGTCTACCTGTCTTTCTTTCTGTCTGTCTGTCTGTCTGTCTGCCTGTCTGTCTGTCTGCCTGCCTGTCTGTCTGTCTGTCTGTCTGACTGTCTGTCTGTCTGTCTACCTTTCTACCTGTCTGTCTGACTGTCTGTCTACCTGTCTTTCTTTCTGTCTGTCTGTCTGTCTGTCTGACTGTCTGCCTGTCTGTCTGTCTGTCTGTCTGTCTGTCTGCCTGTCTGCCTGTCTGTCTGTCTGACTGTCTGTCTGTCTGTCTGTCTGTCTGACTGTCTGTCTGTCTACCTGTCTTACTATCATCCATCCCACATTAATAAATCAACATAATCTCATAAAAACTCATGAAATGACCACAAACTCTCAAACGCAGATTTCAGTGCTGTGGACAGTTTTGGGAGTTATGGGAAAATTTCATTGAATTCTGTCACAATAACAAGGATCAGATTCTGTGGCAACAGCAACAGCTGGACTTGTGTTTTCAGCTAAAGGTTGGCTAACCTTGGTTGGCTGGTTAAGTTTAGGCAGTTAGACGACTAAAACGACTCGGTTAAAGCATCAGGCCGGTGTTTTTAATGCATTGCTTACCGTCAACAAATCCTATGAAAATAACTAAATCAACAATGTGTTTGCTCTCCTCTCGTTACTTTCTGACTTCCCACGTTCTGTTTTTAGTCTTCAACCAGGAAGTCATCGGCTCCAACTGTAAACTAAAAACCTTTAAATTCAGCTCACAAAGACAAAGTTTACATTTTAAAAATCTCTAACTGTTACCATGAAAAGTCAGGCTGTTGTAGTTTTTACCAAATCAAATTCAAACGGGAACAAATTCTTCATTACGCCGGGGGACTATTTTCTGTGCTACGGAACTACTTTCCTGAGATGGAAAAGTGTTTACAGTCGGCTTATTAAGTCGTTTGAGGAAAAAGTGGTCCGGCCCGGTGCATGGTGATGATGAAATATGCTGCAGAGCAGCAGCATGGCTCTGTGACGGGTTTTTAATGTTTTTAATACAATGGAGTTCTATGGCTGCTGGGACATGGCTGCACTGGGACCAGATACATGGACCAGACTTGTTAGCAAAACAAATTCATTGCTGATTTTGTTATTTTCATAGAATTTGTTGACGGTAAGCAATGCATTAAAAACACCAGCCTGATGCTTTAAGGTTTGGGAACTCTGGTCACATTGAAGTCAAACTCCTCCCCCCGTCCACAACACCCTGATGTCCACCGAGTCTTCAGTGTGACTCTACTTGCTGTTTATAGTCGTGTCTCCTTCATGGAACCGTTTCAAACTGGGAAAACTGAATTTTAACACTTTACGTGCCGCCCACATATAATTTGGTGTTGTCGTGTTCATTTCATGTATTTATATGAGATCAGCTTGTAGTAAGTCATTCCTGTGGATCCTGTGTTATCTGGAGCTCCTGGTGTTTCCATGTTATGGTGCTTCCACATCCTTCTATCTTCTCCACTTCTTCATCATGGTGCTTCCACATCCTTCTATCTTCTCCACTTCTTCATCATGGTGCTTCCATATCCTTCTATCTTCTCCACTTCTTCATCATGGTGCTTCCACATCCTTCTATCTTCTCCACTTCTTCATCATGGTGCTTCCATATCCTTCTATCTTCTCCACTTCATCCTGGTCTTCTCTGGGTTCCACTGTAGATTTAAGGTCTTTGAAGTCTCCTAATCTGAACCTTTTAACAATAACATCTGAAAGATCTTGTGTTGCTCCTTGTTGTCCATGCTTGGTGTGTGTGTGTGTGTGTGTGTGTGTGTGTGTGTGTGTGTGTGTGTAGGACCTCCAATCCCATATGAAAAAGGAGATAGAGTCCAGCCAGTCGTCCTTCACAGCGTACGACCTGCTGAGAACCAGAGGAATGAGGCGCATCTCCATCTGCCTGCTGGCTGTCTGGTGAGGAAGTACTGCCTAGTAACCAGGAAGTACTGCCTAGTAACCAGGAAGTACTGCCTAGTAACCAGGAAGTACTGCCTAGTAACCAGGAAGTAGTATCTAATGTCAGCAAGCATCTTCCCTGCTGAAGTGTCCTTGAGCAAAGTACTTTCTAGTATCTATGTATTTTATATCCAGAAAGAGTTAGAAATAATGATTATGATAATGATTATGATTATGATTATTATTATTATTATTATTATTGATGTAATTATTTTCCAGAAAGAGTTTGCAGTATCCAGGAACTAGTCTGCTGTCTGTCTTCCTCTGGCAGGTTCTCCACCAGCTTTGCGTACTACGGTTTGGCCATGGACCTTCAGAAATTTGGGGTAAGCAGAACATTTTTTTACATACTTGTTTTTTATAATTGTTAATTAATTATCAATTAATTATATCCTCAAAATAACTTTTGGGGATGTTATGGATTCACCCTGACCGCCGCCGTGTCCGCCGCAGATCCTCAGTGTGAACACGATAACTTGAACAGTTTTTTATAAGAATCTTTTCAAATTTGGTGTGGACATTGATGAGGAAGAACTCTATTGATTTTGATGTGTTTATGATTATAATAACTATTATTCATTAACTGATTAAATTAATCTCCATGCTATTTGGACCCATATCTCACCAATGGTGAATTATATTGTATTGAAACTTGTCAAGAGAATTGTTCAGGCAATTATGGAGATTTGTATGAAGTTTGCACTTTCTGTGATTATTATTAATAAAATAGTTAATTGGTTAAATGTATTATTGAGTGTTAAGAAAATAATTAACGTACATGCCCTTTATTATAGGGGAGACAATCCCTAGAGGATTATATCCATTAATTTTGGAGTGTTTACAAGTAATAATAATATAATTAACTGGTTAACTTTATTAATTTGTTATAATAGTTACAAATTTATTAATTATTTGACGAAATAAAAATAGGAGGGACATACAAGCAATATAATTGGGAAGATTAACCATGGAGTCTTATTGTGTTATTACTGAATGGCTTTTTATTACATTTGACTTAATGGGGCCTTCGAGGATTGTGGGATTTCGGGATAAACCCTTGCTGTCGACCCCCAACAGCATCCTAGTTAATAACTAAAATTAGTTAATAGTTAATTTGTGAATTTTACTCTCTGTTTATCTCACTTTATTCATGGAAACCAGTTAAACTGCAGTGAAAGATAAAGCTGATTGATTCTGTCAGTTTAGACGCAAGACTAAAGCTGATTGATCCTGTCAGTTTAGACTCAAGACTAAAAACGATTGATCCTTGGTTATATTGTTGGCAAATGTGACACTGTTCACATCATTTTATAGAAAATGTTGTAAATCCTGGTGCATACCAGTCTCTCAGAACAGTCTGACACATCCTCCCTTCGCTCACATGTGACAAACCATGTGACAAACCATGTGACATGCGAACAAGCCACGGAAAAGGGAGGTAGGGGCACCACACGGACGTCTAGATGTCTCCACACACCGTTTACATGTTTACAACCATGAGCACACGTGTTCGAACACATCAGCGCTCTCTTGGAGGAGAGCGACGTCATTAGGAGCTGAGGTCGGTACAGAGGAAACGCTTCGGTTTACATGGACAGGAGGGCCAGATCTGGCTGCTGCTTTGGCTGCATGGTCAGCCATGGCACTGCCATTAGAAATAGGATCATCAGATTTAGAATGACCGTCACAATTTACAACTACAATGGCAGTGGGCAGTAGACAGACAAATCCTTAACCGGAGTTCCATGTTTAATGGGTGTCCCCGGACATGTCAGAAATCCACAGTCACGGTCAAAGGGCACCAAAATCATGACCTCATCCAAATGCATATCTGGAATCAATGTAAATGTCTCTTTCTCGGCCAGTTGGCGAACACTGGTCAGAGCAATCACCTCCTCAGCAACTTGGGTGGAGCACGTGGAGGCAGGGAGGCAAAGTCATCACAAATTGCATAAGCTGCCTACGACACACCATCGACTTTGTAGGCTGAGCCATCAGTGTAAGACATAGTCAGGGGTATGCAATGGAGTTTCCCAAAGGTCAGGTCTAGGTTTAGTAGAGTGTGAAGTGACCTCCACACAATCGTGGGGGTCAAGAAGAGTGGCAGGGTTCAACAAAGAACATTGTTTCAATGAAATGTTTGGAGCAAGAGTGTAATGTAGCAGAGGTGATCTGTTTGTGAGCTTCTCTAGTAACGAGTGGAGCACATCATGAGGTACCATCACAGCCACAGGTGAGCCTAAAACTACGAACAGACAATGCAGCAGCAGCAGCAACTGCCTTCATGCATGGGGATAAACCTAGAGACTAAAAAGACTAAAGAATGTACTGCACAGATCAATGGCACTATACTGCGTTGTGTTTGGAGGCAGCGAGGACAAGATTGGATTGGATAGGATAGTCTTTATTGTCCCCGAGGGGCAATTTGGTTTGCAAACAGTAGTCAACACAACCAATACACAACATAAAATAAATAAATAAAAGACATAAATACATGCTGACTTTTGATGCCAACACTGGTTGGCATCAAAAGTCATTTTGTCATCCAGGATTTTCTTTCTTCTTTTCTTATCTCTTTAGTAACCTTATTCCGCAGCATAATAAATTTGCGTTTGTCGTTCACCTTTTAAAGACCCTATAGACAACTTTTTTGCTTTAACTTATCACTATGAAGTAAATGTTGATTGCACAGTGTAATGTCTATAGAATAATGACACCATGTGTTTAGATTGGTTCCTATAAGCCTCGCTTTCACTATGCAATTCTGAGAAGGAAGGCTCGACTTACGGCACAAAGGAAGTGTGACATCCATTGGGCAACCGAAAGAGGTCCGGTAGCTATTCCCAGTAAAAAAAAAAAAAGGTAGCTATCCCCACTAGCGGAAATGGCATAGCACTGAGATCGGGGTTTCTAGTTGGGATTGTTTCTTGCTTTGGACAGTAGTAGTTTGGACAGTAGCAGGCTACTGGTGGTAGCGTTAGCCATGTTGCTAATGTTTCTGGCTGCTAGCGGTAGCGTTAGCCATGTTGCTAACGCTACCGCTAGTAGCCAGAAAACGAACCAGGAGCTACAAGGAAGCCTGGACCAGCCAGAAACAAACATCTTGTTTCTAGAACAAAAAAAACAAACATCTAACTATGTTTGTTTCTGGCTGCTAGCGTTAGCTATCGTTGCTAGCGTTAGCAACGTTAGCGATGTTGCTAACGCTAGCTAACGCTAATGCTAGCAGCCAGAAACAAACAAATGATCCATTGTCCGTTTGATAATCTAAACAAAGAACACATTTTCTTGCAGTGGCCTTTCTAAAGTGAGCAGTGGTGAAAGTTACTACATTGTGTTTTGATCAAGGAGTTGATAACAGACAGATGGTTTGTTCTGTCGCACAGAGCTAGACTCTAACAGGAAGAGATCCGGTTGTCTTTGCAACAGCGGCGCAAACAACAATACCACTTGGAAACACTAGGGGGGGACAACGGGGGAAAGTTGAAAAGTTGTCTGTATCCACTTTAAGACCCTTTTCAACACAAGATCCCTCTCCTTCATCAGTTTCAGTAAATCAGTGTTCAACCAGGGTACTGACCTCTTTTGATTTCTTTTTGCCTTTGACGCTTTTTGTGAATTTATGGGCTATATGCTGAATTTCATGTATGAATATACTGCTGTCTTCCTCCGCATTTAACCCCGGCAATAAGTCATTCCAATTAATTTGTTGTATGGCACTTTCAAAATTTCCGAGTTCACTTTTAGGGATCCTGAGCTGCTCAGATAGTGTATGACCACTTTGGAACCGTTTCTTTGTGAGTTTTCTAGATAGTAATATCAAGTTGTGGCCCGAGAGCCCAGTGATAAAGTTGAATGTCTTTACTACTCTTTCAGGTCTATTACTAGATCAAGTCAATCTGTGTTTGGGAAGAGGTGGTTATTCTAGTTGGCCCATTAATCAGTTGAGTTGACTCAAAGTTACCGGTGATCTGTTTGACGGCCTTCCTGTTTGTCCTATCTTCCCAATTGATATTGAAATCACCCATCAATATGACTTCTTTCCTAGACTTGCACTCTTTGAGCATGTTTTTCAGATTTTCATAGAATCTATTGTTAGAGGAAGGTTGGCGGTACAAAACAACAAGGACAAAGGACATTTGAGGTGAGAGAGTTACAGTTAGACTTATGCATTCCAAGTCATTGTCAGATGACCATTTAATTTGATCACAGTGAAAGTTGTCTTTAATGTAAATCATCACCCTGCCCCCCTTCCCCTTAGACCTGTCCTGTCTAAATACCTTATAGCCTGGTACATCTATTGCAGCTGATGGCGAGTTACTATGTAACCATGTCTCTGACAAGCATAAAAAATCTAAGTTGGAATCACTGAGAATATGGTGAACTGGGTCAATTTTGGAAATCACACTACGGATATTCAAGTGACTGTGGATTGGTTTACAGTTTTGAAAAAATTTAATTTGCGGTGTTTTTTGATGGCCGGTATCACTCCAGCTGTCTG
This sequence comes from Centroberyx affinis, assembly GCF_046629955.1. Classification (NCBI taxonomy): domain Eukaryota; kingdom Metazoa; phylum Chordata; class Actinopteri; order Beryciformes; family Berycidae; genus Centroberyx; species Centroberyx affinis. The sequence goes on along the minus strand of NW_027282610.1, from coordinate 20,468 downwards.
GTTGCGAGAGTCACGGCAAACTCTGTGTGTCAACTGTGTTGAGTGTTCATTGTCCAGCTTTGTTTGTTTTGGATGTTGTGATGAACCCCATGTTGTGTGTTTGTTGGACAGTACTCACTCTGATGCCGGCAGGACGAGAGCGCGAGGCACAGTTGGAAGTACTTTTCCACATGAAATTGCCGTTTCGGTGACACTCCCAGAGCTCAGCGTTGTCAATGCAGGCCCAGTCGCACTCCCGGAACGGTTTTGTACATCTTCGGCGGATCGCGACGTCAAAGGGTCCAAAGATGCTTGCTCCACACCTGTTGTTTGCTTCGGCTGCTGCAGGGAGCTCCATCCCCGCCGAGAGGCGTCCGTCCTCCGCCGGGCTGCGTCCCACCACTGGTATCCCCCCGGCACTCGGACAGCACACATAAGCAGGAACATTAGGTTGGTACAAGAGATCAATGCCTGTGATGGGACCGTGAGTACGTTCCTGTCGGCCCGAGTCGTTTGTCCCTTGCTGAGTTGTGGTGTTGACTCTGGCATTAGTGCTTGCGTTCGGGCCTGGACATGGGTGGACGTCTCCGGATAAGAGTAGGCACAGTGTTATTATGATACAGTTGCTCCTTTGGCGTTTAGCTTTGGTTTTGCAGTGTCTCTCTTGGTATTGGCAAGGGTAGATGAACGTGTTGATCAGAGCATTTCTTCCAAATCCAAAGTGCTTTTCAGCTACTTGATTAGCGTGCAGGCTTTTCGGTGATGCATCTAGCTTATCGTAGTAATCTTTGGCTTCTTTAAAATCAGGTTTACCCTTAAAAGATGGGCCTGTGTTAATAGAATTTAAAATGAATCCATATGCTAGAAGTGCAGCCAGCACACCTGACACACCTGCCGCCATCTTGCCCCTCATTTAAAAAAAAATAAAATGTGGGGCATCAGGGGAAATGCTTTGCAAACGGTGCACAAGTTTAACAATGGTGGATGTTGCATCTACCATGTTGGCTCTAGGATGAATATAAACCACCGTCATAAATACTGCAAGTAGAACGGGCGCAATGAAATGGATAAAAGTTCGATGTGAGGGCTACAAATAGATTCCCTTACTATGACAGTCTTACACCAGCGTGAATTAACATACAAGCACACGCCCCCTCCCTGTGCTTTGCCGGTCAGCTGTGCGTCAAGCCATCGATTTCGAAATCCTGGCTCAGGTCGTGATCTGTTAACCAAGTTTCAGTCAATGCGCTCACACAAGCGTTCCTGTACTTCACAGTCGCTTGCAACTCGTCGACTTTATTCCTCAGTGACGGCGCGTTTCCGAGGATAAAAGAGGGAAGTGGCGAGCGGCGCAGCCCGAGTCTGCGTAGCCTTTGTCGCTCTCCTCCTTTCCGGCCACGCTTCCTCACTCGTGACGCTGTCTGCCGTCTCGAATGAACAACTCCGCGTTTACAAATCTCTGGTGGAATGCCGACGGGTTGCTGGGACTTTAGATGGTGGCCGGATTGCAACTGGGGGATCACCACATTATTCACTGCTTGCAGATCCTGCACAAATGTGTACTCATTCTTGATTGGCTCTTTAACAGGCAGTATAGGCGTGTTACAAGGGCTAGCACATGGAATGATCACACCTTGTTGTAACAGTGACTCAACTGCTGGTCTAACTCCCTCAACCTTTTCACATGAGAGAGCGTACTGTGAAAGCATTGGGAGAGCGTCACATTTGACCAAATGTTTACGGGCGTTGCAGAATGCTTGGAGCCAACCGCTGTAGAATTAGCAGCCCAAATATTTATAGGTACAACATTCAAAATTTGATTTTTTATTTCATTGTCAATTTCTTCAGTGTCGTTTGCAGAGGTTTCAGGTTTCATATGGGCTAAGATGATTTCTGTGGTTTTGTGTTCTAGTATTTCCAAATAGACACCGTCTGGTGTGCAATGGATGAAACAATTGAACTTGCAAAGTAAATCTCTTCCCAAAAGGTTCACAGGTGTTGTAGGTGATAAGAGAAACAGGTGAGTTCTAGTAAACCCTTCAGACGTTTCAGTGAAGGCCCCGTACTTTCCATAATTGGTTGAGAAAATGGTAATGACTGAGGAATACCATTAACACCCACAGTTTCTAGACGTTTTTGAGAAGGTTTCAGTTTGTCCTCAGATGTTACACAATTAATGGTAGATTTGCTCCTCTGTCCACCAGGAGAGAAACTGATGTGCCGCCCACTTCAGCTGTGAGAGTTGGCTCTTCTCCAGGATCTGCCAATTTAATTAAAGGTGTTTGACAATATTTGGACTGGCCTCACTATCCTGACTCCCCTATGCATTCTGTGGGGGTTGGTGGTATATCTTGCCCCGTGGCCTGGAGCACCGCAATAATAACAGAAAGTGTTCCCAGTTGGGATAGGCTTTGTTTAAGTACACTGTCCCAGAGACCGGAGGTAGTACTAGTCTCATAAGCTGTTGTGAATCAGCACCATTTCGGTTATAGACTGAACATACAGTTTTCCATTCTTCTAGCCAAGTGACTTTGGATTTACGTACAGGGATTAGGGAATGTTGTCTGACTCCTGGACTGCCTCCCTTCTCTCTCTCTCTCCTGCCTTCTGTCTTGTTTCATTCTTCAGTGATTCGTTGTCATTTTGTAATGTTTCTTTTTGGTTCTTTAGTGATTCTGTTTGAGATTGCATTCAACCTCCCAGCATTTGAGAGGCCGTAGCTGTTTTTCTGCATTTTTTAAACATTTTATTTTATCACTTACATTCCACAGTCTGGTCTGGTCAAAACAAATGTCCTTCAACTCGGACATTTGAGTAGACCATCTGTTACTATACTTTTTACTAGATCATAGATTTTGTGTTATTCCTCCACAGGTTCCTAGTAACGTCTTCTTAATAACGTCTTCTCTCCTGTTGGCTGGTTCCTAATAACGTCTTCTTTCCTGTTGGCTGGTTCCTAACAAGGCCTTCTCTCCTACTGACCAGTAACTAGTAAGGCCTTCTCCTATTGGCTGTTGCAGGTTAGTATCTACTTGATGCAGATCATCTTTGGAGCTGTCGATATTCCCGCCAAGCTGTTTGCTCTGGGCATGCTCAGTTACCTTGGCCGCCGTGTTTCCCAGGCAACCTGCCTCTTCCTATCAGCCCTCATCATCTTCACCAACATCTTTGTTCCCACCGGTTGGTAACGCACACGTTAACACACACACTAAATGAAGTTAATATGTTTGTAAATGTAATGTGTTTGTAATTGAACGGTGAGGAAGTTGTACATTGTTATGATGAAATATAAATGTTTGCGGTTCAACAATGGAAGCTTACAAAAATAAGTGTAGCAGAAATTCAAGGAATTAATGTTTAAGCATAAAACTTTACTCAGCTGGGCTTTATTGTTTCTCTGGAAAATGAAATCAGACATCTGATTGTATTTATTATTCATGTTTCATCTTTAGGTTACAGTGACACTGAATACATTTTCTGTTCAACAGCTTCATTCAGTTAAAATGTTTTATTATACGAGAAGAGCGTGGAATATCTGACTGAAAAACTAGAAAGAAATAAAGGATTTCTCTCCTCTCCGCTCTTCTCCTCTCCTCTCCTCCTCAGAAATGCAAACCTTCAGAACCGCTCTGGCTTGTCTTGGTAAAGGTTTCACCTCGGCTTCCTTCACCACAGTCTATCTCTACACTGGAGAGCTTTATCCCACTGTCATCAGGTACATCCACTACAAAAGGTTGCTGGTTTAAATCCTCTGACCGGCTGGGAAAATGTAGGTGGTGAAATAAATGATTCTCTCTCTTACCTTCCTCAAAACTCCCTGTTGAGGTAGAAACCAGTAGAAGACTGTTTTGTACTGGTGAGCTCCCAGTAGAAACCAGTAGAAGTGTGTTAGTGTTTAATTTGTGTTGCTCTGTCGCCCCCCTGTGGAGTTTCCAGACACAGCAGGACACTCTCCAACCAAATAATGTAAATCATCATATATATATCTATATATATATAGATATATATATACACATATATATATACTGTATATATACAGTATATACAGCTCTGAAAAAAATTAAGAGACCAGTTTCTCTGGTTTTACTATTTATAGGTATGTGTTTGAGTAAAATGAGTAAAATGAACATTTTTGTTTTATTCTATAAACTACTGACAACATTTCTCCCAAATTCCAAATAAAAATATTGTCATTTAGAGCATTTATTTGCAGAAAATGACAACTGGTCAAAATAACAAAAAAGATGCAGTGTTTTCAGACCTCGAATAATGCAAAGAAAACAAGTTCACATTCATTTTTAAACAACACAATACTAATGTTTTAACTTAGGAAGAGTTCAGAAATCAGTATTCGGTGGAATAACCCTGATGTTCAGTCACAGCTGTCATGTGTCTCCTCAGTCTGTCTCTGAGCTGCTGGGAGACTTTCTGCCTCCTGGCAGCTCGGCTTCGTTTGACGGCTTGTGACCATCCATCTTCCTCTTGATCACATTCCAGAGGTTTTCAATGGGGTTCAGGTCTGGAGATAGGGCTGGCCATGACAGGGTCTTGATCTGGTCCTCCATCCACACCTCGGTCGACCCGGCTGTGTGGCGTGGAGCGTTGTCCTGCTGGACAAACCGATCCTCAGAGTTGGGGAACATTGTCAGAGCAGAAGGAAGTGAGTTTTCTTCCAGGACGGCCTTGTCCGTGTCTTGAGTCCTGATCCTTCACAAAGACAAATCTGCCTGATTCCAGCCTTGCTGAAGCTCCCAGATCATCACCGATCCTCCACCAAATTTCACAGTGGGTGAGTCTAATCCATCTAACCATTAGATGACCAGGTGTTGGGCAAAGCTGAAAATTGGACTCATCAGAGAAGATGACCTGACTCCAGTCCTCTACGGTCCAGTCCTTCTGGTCTTTTGCAAACCTCAGCCTGGCTCTTCTTTGCTTCTGAACTCTTTCTAAGTTAAAACATTATTATTGTGTTGTTTAAAAATTAATATAAATGGTGAATATTTGAATTATTCGAGGTCTGAAAACACTGCATCTTTTTTGTTATTTTGAGTTGTCATTTTCTGCAAATAAATGCTCTAAATGACAATATTTTTATTTGGAATTTGAGAGAAATGTTGTCAGTAGTTTATAGAATAAAACAAAAATGTTAATTTTACTAATTTTACTCAAACACATACCTATAAATAGTAAAACCAGAGAAACTGATAATTTTGCAGTGGTCTCTTAATTTTTTGCAGAGCTGTATATATATAAATGTATATTATATAGTAATCATATTGTATTATATTTCCAGACAGACAGGAATGGGTTTTGTGTCGACCATGGCGCGGGTCGGCAGCATGGCAGCACCTGCTGTCCTCATCCTGGACGAGGTACCATCACTCCTTCCACCGTCAACTGACTGACAAATTAACTAACCAACTAACAAATTAACTAACCAACTAACTAACCAACTAACAAATTAACTAGCCAACTAACAAATTAACTAGCCAACTAGCAAATTAACTTACCAACTAACCAACTAACAAATTAACTAGCCAACTAGCAAATTAACTTACCAACTAACTAACCAACTAACAAATTAACTAGCCAACTAACAAATTAACTAGCCAACTAGCAAATTAACTTACCAACTAACTAACCAACTAACAAATTAACTAGCCCACTAGCAAATTAACTTACCAACTAACTAACCAACTAACAAATTAACTAGCCAACTAACAAATTAACTAGCCAACTAGCAAATTAACTTACCAACTAACCAACTAACAAATTAACTAGCCAACTAACAAATTAACCAACCAACAAACTAGCTAACTAACCAACTAACAAATTAACTACCCAACTAACAAATTCACTTACCAACTAACAAATTCACTTACCAACTGACTAAGCAACTAACAAATTAACTACCCAACAAACTAACTAACCAACTAATAAATTAACTAAGCAACTAACAAATTAACTTACCAACTAACTAAGCAACTGACAAATTCACTAACCAACAAACTAACTAACCAACTAACAAATTAACTAACCAACAAACTAACTAACAACTAACAAATTAACTAACCAACTAACTAATTAACTAACAAACAAACTAACGAACAACTAACTAATTAACTAACTAACTAACCAACTAACTAATTAACTAACCAACTAACAAATTAACTGACCAACTAACCAACTAATAAATTAACTAAGCAACTAACAAATTAACTGGCCAACTAACTAACTAACCAACGAACAAATTAACTAACCAACAAATTAACTAACCAACAAATTAACTAACCAACTAACATCTAACACACTAACCATCTAATTAACCAACTAACAAACCAACTCACAAATTAACTAACCAACCAACTAACCAACAAACTAACTAACCAACAAATTAACTAACCAACCAACTAACCAACAAACTAACTAACCAACTAACAAATTATTTTTATTTATTTACCTTTATTTATTCAGGGTGGTCAACTATTAACTAACCAACTAGCGACTCACTCACATCACTATTCTCACATCACTAACAACTAACAACTAACTCATTATTATTACTCACATGCTGTTATTTTCAGATATTAGTATTAGTACTACTTGTTAGTACTACTCATACTACCACTATTACTCGTATTTCTACTACGACTACACAAGCATTAACAATACCAACAACATCAGTAATAATGATAATGGACTCCATTTCCCAGGTACTCCCGGCGCTGCCCAGTGTGGTGTATGGGGGGGCGGCGGTGGTGGCGGGGGGATTTGCCTGCTTCCTGCCGGAGACCCTCAATGTGCCGCTGCCCGACACCATCAAGGACGTGGAACAGAATTGGTGAGCTAAGCATATTAGCATCAGTAGCCTTCTTACCCACAAGCTAATGTGAGCTCACAGTGCTAGCATCATTCCTCAGTGAAATCAATAAGCACTGCTAGCCTGTTTCATTAATTTTCATTTAGCTACAGCAAATGTTGACATCAGCATTTTAATTCATTAAGATTTTATTCCTTGAGAGACAGACGTATAGGCTAAGATGACATTAAACTTCAGTGATGAAATAGTAATAGAATAAAGGGAAATAGAATATAAATAAAACTAGAGCAAATGGGGAATATTAAACAACACAATTGACAATTACAACTCTAGAATGTATTAATTAGAAACACTGTATATGAACAAATATGAATTACAGCATTATATGGTTGGATATCTGTTTAATGTCAGCATAGCAATGGAAATAAATATAACTTTATGGATGATATAACCAAGTGGGAACATGTACATGGAAAACATAACGGGAACTCCACATGTAAACTGTGTTGAAGAAGACGAGCTTCCTGTAGTGATGAAGAAAGTTCACATCATATGAGCTGATGCCGACCCAGAGCTACAAGCTAACCAGCTAGCAAGCTATAGTAGGTTTTGTCTGTCAGGGCCTCTGAGTTTTGACATCAGAGAGGAAGGATGACATCATAGTGGGTGTGCTCCATTAAGGGCGTTTGGTGTGGAGTTTACCGCTGTGATGGGTGGAGTTTACCGCTGTGATGGGTGGAGTTTACCGCTGTGATGGGTGGAGTTTACCGCTGTGATGGGTGGAGTTTACCGCTGTGATGGGTGGAGTTTACCGCTGTGATGGAGTTCATAAATATAAACAAACCCTAAACATGACAGATCTTGACAAATCAACTAAGGAAATGTGTGTTGACTTACTGCAGTTCTTACTGGTCAGATTGTGTGTGATTCTGTTTTGGTTTTCTGTCTGTCTCTCTGTCTGTCTGTCTGCCTGTCTGTCTCTCTGTCTGCCTGTCTGCCTGTCTGTCTGCCTGTCTGTCTGTCTCTCTGTCTGTCTGTCTGCCTGTCTGTCTCTCTGTCTGCCTGTCTGTCTGTCTGTCTGTCTGTCTGTCTGTCTGCCTGCCTGTCTCTCTCTCTGTCTGCCTGTCTGTCTGTCTGTCTGCCTGTCTGTCTGCCTGCCTGTCTGTCTGTCTGTCTGTCTGCCTGTCTGTCTGTCTGTCTGTCTGTCTGTCTGCCTGCCTCTCTGTCTGTCTGCCTGCCTGTCTCTCTCTCTGTCTGCCTGTCTGTCTGTCTGTCTGCCTGTCTGTCTGCCTGTCTGTCTGTCTGTCTGCCTGCCTGCCTGTCTGTCTGTCTGCCTGCCTGTCTGTCTGCCTGCCTGCCTGCCTGTCTGCCTGTCTGCCTGTCTGTCTGCCTGTCTGTCTGCAGGTCTCGTGGCAGGACGTCCCAGCAGCTGCAGACAGAGGGCGTGGCCCTGAAGGAGGGCGTGGTTTCTGATGAGGGCGTGGCCTGTCAGGGGGGCGTGGCCTCCAAGGAAGGCGTGGCTTTGAAAGAGATGAAGGAAGGAGAAGGGACTGGCCTCAATGCCCTCTGACCAATCAGAAATGCCGCCGCACAAAAAACAACCAATGGGAAACAGGGGCTCCATCAGGAGAACCCAATCAAATCCAATGTCCTGTTACTCACTGGACGGACATTCAACCAATCAAACGGAAATGTGGAGTAATGGATTACATGTAATGGATTACTGTAGTCTCATTACAAAAACAACTGTAATCTGTTACAGTTACTAACGAGAATCAAACAAAATTGAGGATTAACGGGGCGTCCCATTGGCTGAGCGATCTGAGGCGTGTACCATGTGACCAAGGACCCGTGTCACATGTCTTCTCTCTCTCTCCCAGTCTCTCCTGTGTCTCTCCACCTCCAACAATCTAACATCTTAAAAAAAAAAATGGAGGATTAACAGATTACATATAATAGGATTAATGTAATCTGATAAAAATAAAAGTATTGTAATCTGTTACTGGCAGGATCTGGTCAGGTTCCAGACGGTAAATCAGAACCTGAAGGGAAACCTCATTTTATTAAGAGAAAAATACGCAATTTATAACAGTTGTTAATAACATTTAAATTAACATTTAAATTAGTCTGCCAGTTCAAATAACTCATATGTTTAACTACAAATTTAATGATTTTGAGGCAAACTAATCCAAAGAGCAATCAAGCTAGGTTATTAAAATAAGGAATGTAATGTATTGTAAGGTATTAAGCAATCTGTAATGAAAGTAAAAGTAATAAAGTTACATTTTGAAAGTAATCTTTAATTTAATCCCAGCTGTTAAATGGTTTCACACTGTTAAAAAGTGAAAGTCTGTCAGAATGATGAAGAAACCATTTGATCTTTTTCTCTCTAACAGCTGATAGGAACCTTTAATATTCAGTCCAGGATGAGGGAAGTGAAAACTGTCATGTTAGCTTCGCATCAGTTGTTTTACTTAATTATGTGCAACATATAAAAAAACGATTTTACTGCTTTTTGCTTTTTGGATTTGAGTTGACACCACGGAAAAGGAAAGAGCGATGTGCAGAAAAGGAGTGAAGTGTTGGAGGAGTGGACAGAACCAACAGACAGGAAGGAGCTGCATTTCAGAGTAAAAGCCTTAATGTTTGTCCGTTTGAACCAAGTTGCTAAACGGTAATTGACATCTTCCTGTCTGAACCTCAGGTCCGAACAGAGCGAGTGAGCCAATTCAATCTGTCGGTTTGAATAAGTAACGTAAAATTATGCCATAAAGTGTTTTTTTTAAGCTTCACAGCTTGCTTTTTAATGTAAATGTAAAATGTAGCCTGCTTAGAGACCACGGTTAAATCAGACCACGGTTAAATCAGACCACGGTTAAATCCACATTAGAGACGTGGGCAGCTTGTGTGTGCTAGTAAACTGTAAATACAGTCATGTTTAAAAAATAACTCACAGTACATGGACACAGCCTTCAGTAAATGTACCCTATTAATTTGTATAATTTAGGACTATGAACATTTTAGCTATATTGGATGTCGGGGATCAGATTTCTTATAAATAACAAAGATTTTATTTTTCAAATAACAAAAACGATAGTCCAACCACACAAAGCCAAGTCACTGGCTCCGTGTTTTAACTGGCAGATCTCTGTAAATAAAGATTATAACGTTCTGTAACAGATAAACAAGAGTAAGACAAACTCTACCGTCCTGTACATCACTGCTGAACCTGCTCGGTCTTCTGGTTTCTCCTGCTGACCTGGACTTGCTGAGTCTCTTCATCCTGACCCGTTCAGTTTGCTCCTTGACTTCTGCTCGTAATTTCGGCAAACTGCCACTAGCTTGTTTCCTGTCTAGGCTAACATTAGCTAGGGCGACTTTACATTAGAAAGCAAGCTGTGAAGCTAAAAAAAAACCTTGTAATGGAGCTTATTCAAACCTGCGGTCAGACAAGAAGGTTAAGACTGGTAAATGTCAGGCTTTTACTCTGAAATGGAGCTCGGTCCTGTCCGGAGGTCAGATCCTGTCCTGTTCACCTCCTGGACCGACTTCTCTTCTGGACCGACTTCTCTGGACCGACTTCTCTCCTGGACCGACTTCTCTGGACCGACTTCTCTGGACCGACTTCTCTGGACCGACTTCTCTCCTGGACCGACTTCTCTGGACCGACTTCTCTGGACCGACTTCTCTCCTGGACCGACTTCTCTCCTGGACCGACTTCTCTGGACCGACTTCTCTGGACCGACTTCTCTCCTGGACCGACTTCTCTCTTGGACCGACTTCTCTGGACCGACTTCTCTGGACCGACTTCTCTGGACCGACTTCTCTCCTGGACCGACTTCTCTCCTGGACCGACTTCTCTCCTAGACGGACAAACATCTCTCTTTCCTTCTCTGTGCTTTCAGCTCAGTCAGAAGCTCAGAAGCAACTCAGCAGTAAAATCGTCTTTTTATTTATTTCATTTAAAAGTGTGAAACGATCGATACGAAGATACGCACGTTCTGAGCAGGATCCTCTCCCCACTGAAACACAAAACTTTTTTCTTTAAAATAAAATATTAAGATCATTAACTTTCCAGCTGCTGACAGATGATGAACTGCAACACAGTTCAGTTCACAAAACATGAGAATATTAGTTTTTCTTTAGTGACACAAATCAAAACAAATGAGAGAAGTTTGGGTAACTCTTCACTTTATAAAAGCTTTACTCCAGTGTATTCACCAGTGAAGTATTATGAGTACACAACATTACTGTGTATGTACCTGATGAAAATCTCCCATAATGCACTTCACTGTGTAACACACCGTTCACATGGCTTCGTCCAAACAGTGTTGTTACAAACTACATTATGTGAAGTGTTACCAAAGATGTTTTTATATTAAAATGAAAAATAAAATTGAAACTTTACATGCAGGACAAGATAACTTTATTCAAATTCTCTTCTACACTAAGCGACAGTTGAGTTCACTGCAATAAAACATAGTAGAAACTTTTATTTCCTTCTTTTAACAGCACACACGTGATTCCAGTCAATACAGTACAGTTGTTTTCCTATGTGTAAGGAATGTGTGATTCACTGGAATATCATTTGTAATAATGTAATTTAATTTAATATCTAATTGCTTGTGGAGAAGTTCAGCCTTTCTGTTCAGCCACCAGGAGGCGCTGTGGTGACTTTTATTCTCATTTGATCAAAATAAATTTAAATTGTAACTACTCTACTTCCTGGTTGGTTTTTTTTGTGTTGAGGTGTTATGAACTCAGAGGTCATTTCAAATTTACCTCCATCTTTAACTTTAACTTTACCTCCATCTTTAACTTTAACTTTAACTTTACCTCCATCTTTAACTTTAAATTTACCTTTAACTTTAACTTTACCTCCATCTTTAACTTTACTTTTAACTTTACCTCCATCTTTAACTTTAACTTTACCTCCATCTTTAACTTTAACTTAAACTTTACCTCCATCTTTAACTTTACCTCCATCTTTAACTTTACCTCCATCTTTAACTTTAACTTTAACTTTAACTCCATCTTTAACTTTAAATTTACCTTTAACTTTAACTTTACCTCCATCTTTAACTTTACGTTTAACTTTACCTCCATCTTTAACTTTAACTTTACCTCCATCTTTAACTTTAACTTTAACTTTACCTCCATCTTTAACTTTACCTCCATCTTTAACTTTACCTTTAACTTTACCTCCATCTTAATTTTACCTTTAACTTTACCTCCATCTTTAACTTTAACTTTACCTCCATCTTTAACTTTACCTCCATCTTTAACTTTACCTTTAACTTTACCTCCATCTTAAGTTTACCTTTAACTTTACCTCCATCTTTAACTTTACATTTAACTTTAACTTTACCTCCATCTTTAACTTTTACTTTACCTTCAACTTTAACTTTACCTCCATCTTTAACTTTACCTTTAACTTTACCTCCATCTTTAACTTTACCTTTAACTTTAAATTTACCTTTACCTTTAACTTTACCTCCATCTTTAACTTTACCTTTAACTTTAATTAACTCTGTTCCTGACGTCAACAAGGAGAAACATCCATCAGTTGTTTAATTGTTTTAATTAAAGACACTTCTGATTGACAGCTCACTCATTGCTTTTAAATGCAAATAAGACAAAGTGTTCACCTCCAGCCGAACAGAGGAGGAGGAGGAGGAGGGTCAGTCAGGAGGAAGAGGAGGAGGAGGAGGTGGAGGTGAAGGAGGAGGAGTGTCTGGTCTGGGCGATCCAGGAGGTGAAGGAGGAGGAGGGTCAGTCAGGAGGAAGAGGAGGAGGAAGAGGAGGGGGAGGAGGAGGATGAGGAGGGTCAGTCAGGAGGAAGAGGAGGAGGAAGAGGAGGAGGGTAAGTCAGGAGGAAGAGGAGGGGGAGGATGAGGAGGGTCAGTCAGGAGGAAGAGGAGGAGGAAGAGGAGGAGGAAGAGGAGGAGGACAGGAGGAGGAGTCAGGAGGAAGAGGAGGGGGAGGAGGAAGAGAAGGAGGAGGAGGAGGTGAAGGAGGAGGTGAAGGAGGAGGAGGGTCAATCAGGAGGAAGAGGAAGAGGAGGAGGAGGTGAAGGAGGAGGAGCGTCTGGTCTGGGCGATCCAGGAGGTGAAGGAGGAGACTCGGGCGTAGACTCCGGGTCTCTCTGGTCGCCCACAGCCAATCCCAAACGAGGTCACACCTGCCAGGAACCAATCAGGACACAGAATGTATTCATTCATTTTTATTTTTCAGTGTGTGTGTGTGTGTGTGTGTGTGTGTGTGTGTGTGTGACTGACTGGTCAGGATCCAGTGTGTGTGTGTGTGTGTGTGTGTGTGTGTGTGTGTGAGACTGACTGGTCAGGATCCAGTGTGTGTGTGTGTGTGTGTGTGTGTGTGTGTGTGTGACTGACCGGTCAGGATCCAGTGTGTGTGTGTGTGTGTGTGTGTGTGTGTGTGTGTGTGTGTGTGTGTGTGTGTGTGTGTGTGTGTGTGTGTGACTGACCGGTCAGGATCCAGTGTGTGTCCTCCTCACACAGCAGTGGACCTCCAGAGTCGCCCTGCAAACAACAACAACAACAACAACAACAACACACACTTTAAACTTTAAACTTTAAACTTTAAACTTTAAACTTTAAACTTAAACAGAAAACAGGAGCAGACACAGGTCAGTCCGGGTCGGTCCGGGTCGGTCCGGGTCGGTCCAGGTCAGTCCAGGTCAGTCCAGGTTCAGGTCAGTCCGGGTCGGTCCGGGTCGGTCCGGGTCGGTCCGGGTCGGTCCAGTTTCAGGTCGGTCCAGGTCGGTCCGGGTCGGTCCGGGTCGGTCCAGGTCCAGGTCGGTCCAGTTCACCTGGCAGGAGTCGACTCCTCCCTCAGCGAAGCCGGCACACATCATGCTGGATGTGATGCTGTACTCTGGTAACTGAACCTGACACTGAACCTGGCTCACCAGAGGAACCTGGGCCTCCTGGAGAACATCAGCTGGAGAACCTGGAGAGACAGACAGGCAGACAGACAGACAGAGAGACAGAGAGGCAGACAGACAGACAGACAGACAGAGAGACAGAGAGGCAGACAGACAGGCAGACAGACAGAGAGACAGAGAGGCAGACAGACAGGCAGACAGGCAGGCAGACAGGTAAATGGATCCAGTTCATCAGGAACCAGCATGATTCAGATTCAGGAGGCTTTCAGTCTGAATCTGGTTCTTATCAAAAGTTCAGCTGCAGGTTCTGAGTCTGGTTCTAAGTGAACTGTGGTGGTTCAGGAGACTCTTTTTAAATTGTGAATGAAATCAGATTCCCAGGCAGCGTAAATATAACGATCTCATTCAGATGTTTCTGTCTGACAGTCTGGAGTCAGAAGAAAAGTTTCTTTCTCCAACATGTTTCTGTTTCTTTCCTGTTGTTTCTGCTGCAGTTTCATCACAACATGCGGCTCCATGTGTCAGAAACAGTTTTGTTTTGAACCCAATTATTGGGTCCATTTGTAATTTTCACCGCCGTCCTCTGAAAGCGGCCGGGGTGGGTGGAGTCAGCATGAAGCCCGTCGCCCCGGGGCTCAGAGCAGACGTCCGTTCAAATTCTCCCGGGAAAAAAAGAGTAAGAAAGTAAACGTAGTTGATGTCACTTACGTCAAAAGTGCGAGCGTGAGCAGAAAGAGACGAGATTCAACCGAAGAAAGTGATCAGAATGAGAGTTTATTAAGTTTTATCCATCGACCGGATCATGAATTAAACTACCGCTCTCGCTTCATCCGGTTTATCCGGTTTATTCTATGAGAGGCGTTTCTATTCTGATTAAAAGGCTCCATGTAAACGCAGTGAGAACACGGTCTGGACTCTGGACTCTGGACTCATTCAAGTCTGGACTCATTCAGGAAGTAAAAACAAACCTGATGGAGGAGAAACCTGCAGCTGAACAGCTGATCTCTCCTGTCTGCTCCGAGGCTGCTCTGCAGGTCGAAATCTGAATCCGCTAAATCACTGAATCAACTAAATCACTGAATCAACTAAATCACTGAATCAACTAAATCACTGAATCAACTAAATCACTGAAACAGCTAAATCACTGAATCAACTAAATCATTGAATCAACTAAATCACTGAATCACTGAATCAACTAAATCATTGAATCAACTAAATCACTGAATCACTGAATCAACTAAATCACTGAATCACTGAATCAACTAAATCACTGAATCAACTAAATCACTGAATCACTGAATCAACTAAATCACTGAATCACTGAATCAACTAAATCACTGAATCAACTAAATCACCGAATCACTGAATCAACTAAATCACTGAATCACTGAATCAACTAAATCACTGAATCAACTAAATCACTGAATCACTGAATCAACTAAATCACTGAATCACTGAATCAACTAAATCACTGAATCAACTAAATCACCGAATCACTGAATCAACTAAATCACTGAATCAACTAAATCACTAAATCACTGAATCACTGAATCAACTAAATCACTGAATCACTGAATCAACTAAATCACTGAATCAACTAAATCACTGAATCACTGAATCAACTAAATCACTAAATCACTGAATCAACTAAATCACTGAATCAACTAAATCACTGAATCACTGAATCAACTAAATCACTGAATCAACTAAATCACTAAATCACTGAATCAACTAAATCACTGAATCAACTAAATCACTGAATCACTGAATCAACTAAATCACTGAATCACTGAATCAACTAAATCACTGAATCAACTAAATCACTGAATCACTGAATCAACTAAATCACTGAATCAACTAAATCACTAAATCACTGAATCAACTAAATCACTGAATCAACTAAATCACTGAATCACTGAATCAACTAAATCACTGAATCACTGAATCAACTAAATCACTGAATCAACTAAATCACTGAATCAACTAAATCACTGAATCAACTAAATCACTGAATCACTGAATCAACTAAATCACTGAATCAACTAAATCACTGAATCACTGAATCAACTAAATCACTGAATCAACTAAATCACTGAATCACTGAAGCAACTAAATCACTGAATCAACTAAATCACTGAATCACTGAATCAACTAAATCACTGAATCAACTAAATCACTGAATCACTGAATCAACTAAATCACTGAATCAACTAAATCACTGAATCAACTAAATCACTGAATCACTGAATCAACTAAATCACTGAATCAACTAAATCACTGAATCACTGAAGCAACTAAATCACTGAATCAACTAAATCACTGAATCACTGAATCAACTAAATCACTGAATCAACTAAATCACTGAATCAACTAAATCACTGAATCACTGAATCAACTAAATCACTGAATCAACTAAATCACTGAATCACTGAAGCAACTAAATCACTGAATCACTGAATCACTGAATCAACTAAATCACTGAATCACTGAATCAACTAAATCACTGAATCAACTAAATCACTGAATCACTGAAGCAACTAAATCACTGAATCACTGAATCAACTAAATCACTGAATCAACTAAATCACTGAATCACTGAATCAACTAAATCACTGAATCAACTAAATCACTGAATCACTGAAGCAACTAAATCACTAAATCACTAAATCACTAAATCACTGAATCACTGAATCACAGAAGCAACTAAATCACTGACTCTCTGACGAACACGAGGTAAACGCTGTTCTCCATCTTTGGTTTTTCACAGATCAGGTTCATCAGACTCAGGTTGGTGACGAAGGTTTTACCAAACGCAGTTCTGCAGAATTCTAACGGTGAAACAGGGAAACCAAACTCTGGTTCAGACCAGATCACTGCTGATTCAGATTCAGATTCAGATTCAGATTCAGTTCACTGCTGATTCAGATTCAGATTCAGATTCAGATTCAGTTCACTGCTGATTCAGATTCAGATTCAGATTCAGATCCAGATCTTCAGAGTTCCTCACCTTGCTCAGCGTCTCTTCCCCATCCAGCGATGAAACATTTCCTTCCGGCCTCAAACTGCTGATCGTCCCGAGGCAAACACACCGGCTGGACGACCGCTGGAAACACAACACACACTTTAACACACACTGTAACACACACTTTAACACACACTTTAACACACACCTTCTAACACACACTTTAACACACACTTCAACACACACTTTAACACACACTTTAACACACACTGTAACACACACTTTAACACACACTGTAACACACACTTTAACACACACTGTAACACACACTTTAACACACACTTTAACACACACTTTAACACACACTTTAACACACACTTTAACACACACTGTAACACACACTTTAACACACACTTTAACACACACTTTAACACACACTGTAACACACACTTTAACACACACACTTTAACACACACACTTTAACACACACTTTAACACACACCTTCTAACACACACTTTAACACACACTTTAACACACACTTTAACACACACCTTCTAACACACACTTCTAACACACACTTCTAACACACACTTCCAACACACACTTCCAACACACACTTCTAACACACTTCTATTAGAATGATGTAGGCTGGAAAACACATTTTGCCAGTGAGGTGAGCTAAATTCATTGTTTCCAGTGCATTAGAGTCATTAACTGTCAATAGGTTGTAACCAAAAAAAATAAAATTCTTGAATCAAGTTGATTTAAAAAGATTATAAATGTTATTGAAACTAGTTTACATTGACATGAAACAAGAGAAACAATCTCACCAAACTGAGAACAAACTGAACACTAAGATTTTAAGTCTGAATACAAGATTTTATGGCTGGTTGAGATGCAGTTTTGTGCTGTTAGGGTAGTTTTTATTTTGTAAGAGTCTTTTAAACTCTTCATTTGATCTGAATTTATGTCTGTACAGCAGTTTATGAGCAACATGTTTGTTCAAAGCACTTTAGAAATAAATTGGATTTAATTTGACTTGACAAGGTGTTTTTAGAGAGATAAGCTATGAGACTGAGGACAAGATGAAGTGATTTGTTGGGACGGTCAGTTTTCTGCAGTCTTAAGAGTTGAGAGGTTTCCTCACCGGTGAAGTTGATTGGCGTCTGGAGATGCATCATGGCGATGTCAGCCTGCTTGGTCTGTCTGTTATAATGTCTGTTGATGATGATCTGATCGACTCGTCGGGTCTGGACGTCCAGTGAGCCACTGTCACTGTGGGAGTGGAGACCGAACATCGCCGCCCAGAACTGGAGATGAAGGTTCTTACTGTGGAAGGGGTTAATTTTAGAGAAAATATTGATCATGATCATGACAATAACACATCGGATGAACGTCCTCACATAATAT
Organism: Centroberyx affinis; assembly: GCF_046629955.1. Taxonomy (NCBI): domain Eukaryota; kingdom Metazoa; phylum Chordata; class Actinopteri; order Beryciformes; family Berycidae; genus Centroberyx; species Centroberyx affinis. The sequence goes on along the minus strand of NW_027282610.1, from coordinate 2,392 downwards.
TTCCCTGACTGATGGACTGTAAGACTGAAAGCATTTCCCGTTCACCACTTTACTAACTATATGGGATTTATTCATTCTGGCTCTGATGGATGTGCAGTAGTGATGGGACAATATATTGAAATTCAATATATCTCAATACAAAATGTGACAATCCGTATGGATGTTCAGGAACATGAATGGTGATATCAGCTCCATGTTATTCTGCTGTAGTAATCACTAATGAGACTCTTGACCATCACAGTTTCACAAGCTCTCCATCCAAATTATATTATTATCCAAATTATTATATATATATTGTCACTTTGTAATGACATTTTCAAATTGTTGTTTACATTCTAGCAGCCAATGGCATCGCTAGGAAGATTTGTGTCTCAGAAATAAACAGAATTCTGAACAGTCAGACTTTATTGTCACTGAACTTTTATTGATCACATCGTATCCTGGTTGTATTGATCCTAAACCCATTATCAAGTATCCAATCATATCGTTCCATCACTAATGCACAGTGACCAAATGTCCTCTCCTTCTTTAAACGTTCCTTAGTTTGGATCCCTTCCACTCATAGACTGGGACTCAGTCTATGAGCCTAAAGGATCAAAATGTTCACTGATGGCTCTATTCTAAATTATGACATTACGTAACTGTCTCACAAAGTCTAATAAAATAATCTGTCAAATCTGATAGAGTCTCTCACCCAAACACACAGTGTGCAGCCGTTACCAGCCACTCGCTGTCAATCAATGAGGCTCCGCACACATGACGCCCCCTCCAATAGAGAGACACCATCCAAGGCCACGCCCCCTTCCCAGCATCCACCCCGCCCACCACTCTAACACCTGATAGGAGCAGAACAAGAAGGAGGAGTCAGACTGAACAACAAGGACGAGTCATGATAAAACCTAAAGCACTTTGGGATGCATAGTTTGTTTTGGTACCTTGACCATTCCTCCTCTCTGCTGATTGGTCTGTCTCAGACGATCCTGTGCCACCTGTCTCCATGGAGACCAGACGAACACCACAAGCTAAAACACACAGATGCTGTTTTACACTATACATCCAACACACTGACTAGTTACACCTACAATAAGCAATATCAGCCCTTCTAACCAATCCTGAAGCTAATGTTGCTATGTGGAGATTTAACTGAGACATAATGATATAAACCAACATCCAGCTGTGTTGCTGTTTTCTCCTCTTTTCTAAAGCTTGTTGTCAAATTCTGCTCCGGAACGAAGCTCCTCCTCCTCCACTCAGCAGCTTTTCAGTCTTTTTAAAACAGAGCTTGTCTCCTCCCTCGCTTTTTAAATGTGGCGCTCTCCCCCTCCCATTCCTGAAAAACATTCTAATGATGGTAAACTTGTTAAACTAATAAACTTGTTGAACTGGAAAACTTGTTAAACTAATAAACTTGTTAAACTGGTAAACTTGTTGAACTTGTAAACTTGTTGAACTGGTAAACTTGTTAAACTAAAAAAACTGGTTGAACTGGAAAACTTGTTAAACTAATAAACTTGTTGAACTGGAAAACCTGTTAAACTGGTAAACCTGTAAAACTAATAAACTTGTTAAACTAATAAACTTGTTGAACTGGAAAAATTGTTTAACTATAAACTTGTTAAACTGGTAAACTTGTTGAACTTGTAAACTTGTTGAACTGGTAAACTTGTTGAACTGGAAAACTTGTTGAACTGGAAAACTTGTTAAACTAGTAAACCTGTTAAACTAATAAACTTGTTAAACTAATAAACTTGTTGAACTGGTAAACTTGTTGAATTAATGAACTTGTTGAACTGGAAAACTTGTTGAACTGGAAAATGTGTTAAACTAGTAAACCTGTTAAACTAATAAACTTGTTGAACTGGAAAACTTTTTAAACTAGTAAACCTGTTAAACTAATAAACTTGTTAAACTAATAAACTTGTTGAACTGGAAAACTTGTTAAACTAATAAACTTGTTAAACAAATAAACTTGTTAAACTGGTAAACCTGTTAAACTAATAAACTTGTTAAACTGGTAAACCTGTTAAACTAATAAACTTGTTAAACTGGTAAACTTGTTAAACTAATAAACATGTTGAACTGGAAAACTTGTTAAACTGGTAAACCTGTTAAACTAATAAACTTGTTAAACTGGTAAACCTGTTAAACTAATAAACTTGTTAAACTGGTAAACTTGTTGAACTTGTAAACTTGTTGAACTGGTAAACTTGTTAAACTAAAAAAACTGGTTGAACTGGAAAACTTGTTAAACTAATAAACTTGTTGAACTGGAAAACCTGTTAAACTGGTAAACCTGTAAAACTAATACACTTGTTAAACTAATAAACTTGTTGAACTGGAAAAATTGTTTAACTATAAACTTGTTAAACTGGTAAACTTGTTGAACTTGTAA
>NW_027282609.1:0-16052 GCF_046629955.1 Centroberyx affinis | reverse complement strand
ATTCCATCACTGTCTGCTATAGCTGTAACAGATAATCAATACGCTGACTGGCAATGGCACACAGTATTGGACGCTGACTTTGTGGACCCATAGATTTCTTGTTGCAGCTTTAAAATCCCAAATGAGCTTAATTTCCACTGTATTGCTATCAGCTGTGATACAGAGACTGATAATATCACAACAGAATCGCCCTTGGGTGACGGTGAGATTTGTCTTTGGACAGCATCACGAATTACAGCCTTGGTTCCCTGGTGTTCGGCTTTGTAAGAGACGTGTTCACGTGCACAGATAATCTGGACTGAGCTGTCTAAAATTACTGGAATATAATTATATGAATTCAGTTTTAGGGTGGATATTGCATTCCAGTTTCTTTGACTACCCTTACAAAAAAAGTCACATGTGAAAAGCCACATGTGAATTCAAAAACATAAACTTTTTGGACGCATGTTGTTTTTTTTCATATATGTGAAATTTCCTTTTTCCTATGTGAAAATGACATTTGCACCTTGCACCATGAATTGTCTCTGCATGTGAAATTAAGTTTTCACATGTGAAACTATAAATATTGTCTTATGTAATGGCAGGTGAAAACGTGAAAAAGATGTGCACATGTGAAAAAAAAAAGGTCCACATGTGATGCCAGGATGTAATGTGGGGGAAAAAAAAATTCACATGTGAAAACCAGCGTGTCCAAAAAGCACATGTGATTTGAATTCACATGTGAAAAAAAAAGTGATTCAGGGTGACAAGATGTTCCTCTGTGATTTAAAGCCACGGTGCTTCTTGAACGCTGTCCAAAAAGTTGCCTTACGGGGCTCAACACCAATCACAAGGCACCGGCCCTGCTCCCTGCTCCCTGCACCCTGCACCCTGCTCCCTGCACCCTGCTCCCTGCACCCTGCACCCTGCTCCCTGCTCCCTGCTCCCTGCACCCTGCAGCCTGCACCCTGCATCAGTACATTAAGCAGCTACTGACGGTTCATTTCCCTGACAGCTGAATAGGGCTAACTGTAAAGCTGCATCTCCACTCTCCAGCAGCTCTGAAGGCAGATCAATAACGTCATTGACAGTGACAGTAGCCTAGAGGTTACTGCAGCTCACTGTTCTTTATAGTGAATACACCTATAACAGATAAACTCCCTCAGTATAAACCAGGCCAAGCATTTAAGAATTAAGGTTAAAAAGAAAATCAGTATGTACCTTTCACTCTCAGATATATAGAAACACTGATGGCAAACTTGGGGTTTATTTGTATTCTGAGCTTGTATCAGTTTGTGGGCATTTATATGGTCTGTAAACTCTGAAGTAAAACAGACCTGTGTTATTATGTGTTAAAATGGGTTAAGAAAGCAGAAAAAATATATTTTTCATGTGTAAGGCAAATTCTAAAAAATCTATTTGTCAGCCTTACATGGAAAAACTGAAGTCTGGGTTGATAAGTGGCATAACCAGGATTTACTTTATCGATAGAATTCAATTTTAAATTAAAGTTGAGACTCCCAGATTGAAGTAATATATCTATATTGCACCAGCTAACATGGAAATACACAAAATCAAAATCAGGGTTGGAGTGTCTTTAAAGTCCAATGAGTGGGGAGTTTTTGTTTATTTGATCATCCAAAATAATGCACAGCCATCAGTCATGCATTATTCAAAATCATCGTGGATAGCACATAAAGTTTCCAAAACTTATTTCCAATGTGTTCCACTTTTAAAAGACAAGAAGGCTGAGAAAACACGTTATTGGCTGACCGAGAGAAAACACATCAGATAAATAATTATATAAAAAATACACATAAAATGAAATTGCTTGGTCAAGTAATTGTTGAATCATTGCTATTGATCAACATCAACCCCTGCAGATATTTTATGGTCGTTTTGTGCTATGGGGCTGTAAAAATCGTATTGCCCCTTTAAGGCTTCCCCAACCCATGACAAAGAGGTTTGAATAGGCCTTGATCATGGAATGGAGACATGGCATGTGATTGAAAAAAAAAAAGAAGGAAAAACAGATGAGCCTGATTAGGCCTTTAAATGGTTAAGTAATTGCTGAGTGCCCACTTTTATGACCGCTCGGCTAACAAATGAATAGTGATTTCAGCAGGGAGCTATCCCATCAGCCACCTGACAATGTCTCAATGACTTTAACAGCTGTTAAGAGCTAATCAATAAACTGATTGGCAGCGGCGGTAGCCTGAAGGTTAGATTACGCCGCTTTATTGTCGTTGTCAGTGATTCTGTGGCGCTGAGGTTAAACTGATCGCACATTTCAACATTTCCAAATGCGCTTAGGCCGTATGTTGCACAAATTAGCATATTCCACAAAATCATTTAAGACTATACTGTAATAATAATAATCATAATAATCATAATCATATTAACTTATTTTTATAGCACCATTCATACATAGATGCAACTCAAAGTGCTTTTTATAAAATAAATTACAATAAATTACATTACAGTTACAAGAAAAAGCTACATTTTTAAGCGAAAGCTAAATTTTCAAGCAAAATCAAAAATACAAGTAAAAGCAAGACAGAAATTGAAACAGTAATTAGTCTAATGGAATGACATTAAAAAAGAAAGAAAGAAATAATGAAAGAATGAATGAATGAATGAATGAATGAATGAATGAATAAATGAGAGAAATTGCCATAAGCAGGGATGGGGATTTACAAAGAAGACAAAATCAATACAGCTAACATGATGGTTGGTACAACACACTATTAATCAGAATTTTAGGCAGAAACACCTATCTAAATAGCTTCATCATGTCTGGGGTTGAATGTGTAGATTACTGCAGCTGATTGCCACTGATTCTGTAGTGTTGTTGAGGCAAGGAGCACACGCACATCCTAACTATTAGAGGATTCTTGCCATATTTAGCACCAATCAAGCTATCCAACACAATTAATGCAATATATCATACCCACTCACATTTATCCTTGATTATGTTACCCCACACAGATTCAGCAAAAAGCGGCCCGTCCCCAACAAATTTAACTCCAGTTAAGCTGCTCCATGCTAATTGCGCCCCAATTATGTTAGCACACACTAATGTTTTCAGTCGGAGAGAATCATTGGAACCTAGTGGGGTTTAAGGAACAAAAGCATAATTCAAAACTGTCCTAATAGTAGTATAAAAGCATACAATATACTGTACATTTTACTTGTAGATGAAAAGTAGTTTCTAGTTCCTGACTGACGAAATTTCCACTTTTTCAAATCAACGTTCACTTTCACCTGAGAAGTTGGGTTTGTTTTGACGGGAGCTTCGCCTCGCAACAACCATTACATAAGGCACAGATGCCAGTGTACAACATGAGGCTAACTTCGACCAACACCGGCGGAATCCTTTGAGGACTTTATCGCATTATATGTCTTCATATGACTTGCAAGTGGAATCAATAACAGTTAAGAAGAACCTGTTCTAACAAGGAATGCTGAACAAAAGTATTTATAAGTTGTTGTTGTACTCGACCCAGAACAGTAGTGTGTTATAAAACTGCTATCGAGCCACACTTTCCTTTTATGAATATTGAAAAGGCAGTGATGAATAGGCCTGGACACCTACTTCAAAAAAGTAGACGAGGCAGCTCATTGGTCAGTTATCATCATGAAAAATTGATTGTGAAGAGACTTAAATAAAGGATCCAGAATGAGCTGCAATTTTACTATAATTACATATTTTACCTTTTTAATGATTGTTATTCAATCCATCATTGCATTTTTGCTCAAGTATGTAACATGATATTGAATACCTGTGTTTGCATTATTGAATTGCATTATTGAAGAGTATTGTTAGGAGTGTGTGTTTGTTTTTTTATTTTATTAGAACATATTTTTATTGGTTTCAACATTAAAGAAGTCAGCAGTTTAGAATGCCACACCCAGTTGATGCCCACTAATACATTTAGTGGGCCCAAAAATACATAGTCAAAGGGAAAATCAAGCATTTTTCTCAAATAATGTTTAATTAAGATAGGGATTTCTACAGGATACATATTAGTTTATAAATAGAACAAAAATAGAATAAAAAAAAAATAGCCTAAGGACAGATTTTGTTGCCTTTTCTTTCCAAGAGTGAACATTTTGTCCCAACATGAAAGCCATTCCCACCGCCCGGATTTATTCGTTTCATTCCCACCTCTCCCCCTCTTCCTCCGTCTCTTCTACCCTTTCATCCTCCAAAACCGTGTAACATTCTCTGTAACGGCTCGGTTACGGTGTTTTAGGTCGAGAGAGGGAGAGAGGGAGAGAGAGAGAGAGAGAGAGAGAGAAAATAAGATTCTCTCATTCTGTAGGACTTAACCACCTACTGTATCTCCATAAGCCTTTCAGATAGTGAAGCTCTTGTCAAAAAGCAGTTGGAATAGAAAAGAGGGAGTCGTTTTTTGGGCACAGTCGGGTTTAAAATGTCATCTTGGAAGGTGATATATCTGTTGGTGCGGGACTGTACGGGAAACGGACTAGGAAAAGATGGCAATCGCACTTTCTCTTCTATTTTCCCCGCATGTTCTAGTTTTATCGCCTGTGTGGAATGAATGACCGACGGACGGGGACCGATAAAGGAGAATCAATAAACACAAGGAGACGAAAAAATGACAAAATAATGAAGGGAATAACCGGTTCTGTACAAGTTGGATGTGAGCCCGTACAGTGTTCGCTCGCACACATACATGGTAACGCGGTGCGCGGTAACGTGTAAAGGGAATAAACAGGTTTTGAACAAGTTAGATGCAGGACGCTTCGAGATGTCGAGTTACACGGGTTTAGCCACGACACGGCCGGAAATAACATGATTTTTTCTTCAAAATAAAAGCATCGTTCGACAAAAAAACCCCCAAAAAACATTTGAAACGTGTTGGTCTTATGAAGCATATGGGTTTCAATTGGTTATTTGCAAGGTGGAGTTCTCGCTTTATCTTTACCTAATTGAGTCCAAATTTGATCTATTATGTTTTTTTTATAAGCTAATGGAGAGAAAACTTCAAATAAAAACTGCCAGAAAGCCAATCTATTTAAAAAAAAAAATCATGTTGGAAAAGTGTTGAGGACCAGTGTTCGCTGTAGACTGATAGTTTGGTGACTTACATCTAATCATTTATAGGCCTACTGTTATTTTTTGCCCACATCAACCTACTGAATAAGGTTTGAAGAACAACACACATCACATCTGTAGAAATAAGTTGGAAACAACAATCTTATAATCTAATTGGGGTTAGACTGATAGCCTATATTGGGCCAATATTGGCTGTTTATTAAAAATCAGATATCACATCTGTAGAAATAAGTTGGAAACAACAATCTTATAATCTAATTGGGGTTAGACTGATAGCCTATATTGGGCCAATATTGGCTGTTTATTAAAAATCAGATAGCAGCCATTCAGTGTCGTCCACCGCTGATATGATGACTTTCCGCTCTGACCACAACTAGTCAAAATTGTATTTTTATATCTGACGTTTGACTAGAGAAATCATTCCAGTGTGGTGTGGGAGGATTTTACTCAACAGTCTGTAAAACCTGCAGTGAAACCCGTCTCACCCTGCCTTAAGGAGCTGCTAACCCTAAAAGAATTGAATTAGGCCTAGCCTGGGTTTCAATGAAGAGTTTTAGTGACCCATGATGGTCTAAGTATTGTTTCAGAGGCGTTTCTACCCTGCCAACAGTAAAATTCTAGGAGAAACACTGAATACTTCTCATATGCATGAAAATGGCCAAATTTAAAGATCTTGAAATGGGCACAAAATATGCAGCTTCAATTAAAAAAGATTGGCATCTGTATTGGCCTTCAAAAACCAATATCAGTGTAACCCTATTTAAAGCGACTAATCATTTATTTGCTATATCTGGATCATTCTTAGACCAAACCCTTGGTGAATTGACGCCCCTCTGAAAATGGCTTTTATTTTGAAATATGTGACAGGAAGTCGTATTAATTTATTGTATCTAGCTTGTCACTCGTCATGTCAGCTGCACTAGAGTTGGATTAACGGTGCGGGAGAAGCGACCGGCAAGGCGGACGGAGGACCTACGGGACTGTGCCGTTAAGCTTTCGGTGTGAGTGACCGGGGGACAGCTTTACTGGAACGTTACCTCGTCTTCTATTCTATTCTCTTCTATTCTTTTATATTCTCTTCTATTCTGACTGCAGAGGAGAAGAAGAACAGTGTCGAATGAACGGAGGGTGAGCGACATGGGCAGAGACTGAGAGAGAGAGAGAGCGCGAGGGAGAAGCTCGCGACTGTGAGGTGAAATCTAACGGTTGGGGTTTTTTTAAAGAAACGTTTCAAATTAACGGTCTCCAACACACCCGGATGGATATTATTTACGGTTTTTGGGGAGTTTACATGCAAACAAACTCGCCTTCATCTGTACTGGAGATTTTTACTGGAATAATTTGACTTTTCCCCCCTTTCGGCTGGGAATCTTTCCTGTAGTGGAATTTTTCTTTCTTTTTTTTTCTTTTTTTTTTTACCTGCGCTAAGAGAGAAGCGCAAGGAGGGAAGGAGGGATTGCCAGAAAGAAAGAAGAGGAGAGGGGGAAAAAAAAGAAGAGATACGCGGGGAGTGGGGATACGTTGAGTTTCTCTCGGATGGGCTTCTTCCCTCACCCCGCGGATGGAGGGATGAAACCGGGAGGAAAAGAAGAGGAGAGAGAGAGAAAGAGAGGAGGGAGAAGAGGAGGATGTAGCCGTCGGGCGCTGTGAGAATGCAAAACGGACGCACCCCTCTGGAAGACAGGATTGAACTATAAAACCCGTACGGAATATTACACCCACCCAAAGGATCTTCTACATATATATTTACCTCGGACGTACACATATATGGGGCGTTATCTCGCATTTGGAACCTATCTGTGTGGAGTTACAAGTACAACCAGCACTATCATTCTAATTATGGGATTTGGAAAGAGAATCGCGCCCTGACCCTTGGAGCTTGGAGAAGGAACGGGGGCGGCGTTGTATCCAGAAAGAGGTAAAGTTTTAACTCCTAAAATTGTCTTTTTAGATGCTAAATTGCAGCTCTCTCTCTCTCTCTCTCTCTCTCTCTCTCTCTCTCTCTCTCTCTCCTATTTCTTTCTTTCTGCCTTTGTCGTTTGGCTTGTGCGTCGCAGCCGACGCTGGATGGATAAATGGATGTTGCTCAGGAAAAAAAAAAAAAAAGGTTAGCTATAGGATTTATCTAGATTTTTGTGGGCAAATATGTATTCCGGATGCTGAAATGGGATGGGATGGAAGGAGAGAGGCAGGGAGGGGTGCGTGGGGAGGGGGGGGGGGGGGGGGGGAGAGAGAGAGAGAGAGAGGGGTATAGAGAAAGTATGAAGGAAAGGCAGCAGTGGGAACATTGCAAGGTCAAAAATTAAGCCCGCACAATTGTAAGTTAGAGGCTTTTGGTTGTGTGTGTGTGTGTGTGTGTGAGTGACCGAGGTTGGTGTCCCCAGACGTACTTGAGAAACCAGCACCTCTTGTCTGCTGTGCACCCGGTTGCTATGAGTGGTTTGAATAAATGACTATGTATGTATATGTGTGTGTGTGTGTGTGTGTGTGTGTGTGTGTGTGTGTGTGTGTGTGTGTGTGAAAAAAGGGAATGCCTGTGCAGGTGTATATGTGCGTCTGCGCATCCGTGTGCGCTTCTGTTCGTGCGTGTGTGTCTACGCCGTGTGTGTGCGTGTAGCATTCGCAAGTCCACTTACATGCGCGTGTGAGGCTATCAGCGCGCGCGTGCGTGAGTATAGCGATAGTTATCAAGGCACATACACACACCGCGCGGCGGCCCCCTTTTGTACGCCATAGATCGCATGTAGCCTACCTATAGGTCTGTGTGTGTGCGTGTAGAAGAGAGAGAGAGAGAGAGAGAGAGAGAGAGAGAGAGAGAGAGAGAGAGAGAGAAAGAGAGAGACAGACAGACAGAGACAGAGACAGATATAGAATTGAATTGAATTGAATTGACAGAAGAAAGAGGAATAGACAGTGTGCGTCAACGTGTGTGTGTGTGTGTGTGTGTGTGTTGCAGTGAACCAAATGTAGCTACCGTTGTCTTATTAAAGGAATTGCGCGTGCGTGCATGTGCGCGCGAGTGTGAACCCTAGTCCCCCTTGTTGGCACATGGCCAGATGATGATGGAGCTCTCATACTGTCAGCGCTGTATGTGAGCCTGTGTGTGCGCGCGTGGTGTGTGCGCGTATCTGCATGAATGTGTGTGTGTGCATGTGGGAGTGTGTATGTTGCCTCCCCTGTTGGCACAGTTTCAGATGATGATAGGTGTGTGTGTGTGTGTGTGTGTGTGTGTGTGTGTATGTGTGTGTCCCGTCACCCTTGTCAAACTCATCCTGACACACACAATATTGGATATGTGACACCAGGTAATAGAATAGAACAGAACTGAATAGAATAAATCACATTACATTACAATACAATTGAATGCTACATGCATTCAAAACCATAATTTCTGGTTTACTTTCCATATCAATCAATCCCATTCTCCTATATATTGATCATGTTGAAGTAGGTGTAATTTAATGTGAACTGGATGCTGTATAGTTTTTTTCTCATACTTTTGCAATGCCATATTTATACTGTTATTTAAACATATTGCATATGTTTCATATTTTGATATAATTTCATATTGTAAATATTCTGCACTCACACAAATGTCTTCTTCTGTGCCTCAATAAACCCTACAGCTGTTGTGGAATCCATACTTTTCCATTCATACATTCTACTTAAAATGATTATGTTGAAGTTGTCACTTTTGTATGTTCATATAACCCTCATTTTCTAGATTATTGTTTATATTTCCCTGCTGTTTCCTATTACTATTTGCTGCAGCAATGACCCATTTTCTCCACAGGGATCATTAAAGTTTAATAATATTTTATGTAATTTGTTCATTATTGCATGGGTGGAAGCTTTTATACTGCCTGTCGCCTGCATAAAGAATTTTGCATCTCAAAAAATGCCTTTCAGGAACTGAGAAAAACGTGTCGATTTTTCCTTAGATGTTCATGTGCATCTTGCATTTGTTTTTAGGTATTATCAAAGGTTCTACATGGTCCAATGGTTGTGAGACTTATCTATGTGGAGGATAATGTATGTCAAGGAATATAGGAATTATATAAAGAAAAATTGGACATGCAAGATTTTTGCAGGGCATGGAATATACAGTATGTGCATGTATGTGTGTGAGTTGAAAAGGCATTTGGTAGTTAACACAACGGCATTCGTTTTGCATAGCAAAGCGCCCTTGTAATTCTTGCTCATGCCAAGTTGCCATACAAAGACATTATCATTGGTTTTGAAAAGATAATATGAGGTTATATTAAGAGTGGCGTCACTTACAAAAACAATGTTTTAGCAATATAGGCGATGAAAGAGCTTTTGAAATGTGTGCCATCATAGTGTTCACACACTTAAATGCAAGACAAAGAGCAGATGCAAGATATTGTTTTTCATCTGTGTAGGCTACTTAATATGCACTGTCATTTTCTTATGAAAGCTACAATTTTGCTCCATTATAGCACTGAAAGAGCTGTCATTTAGAACAAATGTTTGAAAAAGGTTCTGTTTTTCATTGAACATGCACTCACATATGCCCTCATTAACACTACCATTGGATTGTGTAAATGTGTTAATAGTCCAATTTGTCCAAATCATTGAAAGCAGCAGTGATTGTATGCATTAATATGTCATGTTCTACTATCAAAGCTACTGTACCTCCTGTACCAACTTAAAACAAACTACACACATTGAAAAATGACATCTCCTTTTAAAGCAGTGGTTCTCAAAGTGGGGTCCGGTGACTCCCAGGGTTCCTTAAGGGGATTCTGGGGCGTTAATTTCACTATGATATATTTCACTAGAAATGATCCCAATTAGAGAATGTACAGGAATGAGTATTCTAATTAAAGGTTTCACTCTCAGCACTTTTATCTCAGTGTAGACAGTTATGCAATTCAATGCCAAATCATAAAGCAGAAATCCTCCCATATGGGTCTATGGGAGAAAAACAATATAAAAACAGACATCCGTGGGATCTAATGTGTGTTTGTTTGGGGGCTGTGACATGAAAATGTTTGAAAACTGCCCTGTTTTAAAGAGTGGAGCTTCACTATGGTTCTATCGTTGTCAGCTTGGAGTTTCAGTGGTTTCTACCAGTACAGTAGCTTGCATTGATTGATCAAGGCAATAAATTCGTGCACGCCAGCCACTCATGCTGGCGCTAATGGCCCGTGGATATGGAAGCATTATGTAAATGCTTCCAGGCTCTAGAAAAGAGTGTGGGTGAGTGAGCGAGGGAGAGAAACCGGTGATTTTCAGTCCATTTTAGTTGTGTTTAGCCTCCTATTTACGTCTAAAAGGAATGGTTTGCCGTGCCATTAGGTTGGGGATGAACGGTAATGCATTTGTGTTACAGATCGTGTTTTGAGTTTTTACCGGGAAATGTAAGGCAGCGAGGAAGGAGCTGGTCTTTCAAAGGCTTCTCCTTCACTTTCTCTCACTCAGGTTTTTCTTTGACATTTAATTTGCTTTATTGGCATGGATGTTACATGAATAGCATTACCAAAGCATCTATACAAGTGAATACAAATGAGAACAATTCAGCATTTAAACTAGTACAGTACTTAACATCTGTTGTGCTTGTATGATTGTGTGTGGCAGAAGCAAAATCTCTCTTTCTCTATCTTTAATTCTTTCCTTCACTCTTTCATCCCCAACCCTCTCTCTCCAAAACAAATAAATACTTCTGCTGACTGTTATCAGGCTGTTTGTACTGGGAAGTAGGCAGGCTTTGATGACTGTTCTTTATTCTTTATAGGGGGGATTTTTATTAGCCTGGATGCCCTTCTCTCTTTCTTGCCCTCTGTTTATCTCTCTCTCTGTGACTGTCTCTCTCTCTCTCTCTCTCTCTCTCTCTCTTTGCCTGTTTAGCTATCTGACAGAGGGCTGCAGCTTCCTGCAGAGTGGGTGGTGGAGCTCTAATTCAATTTATCCTGCTGCTCAGAGACAGACAGAGAGAAACAGAGGGAGAGGGAGAGAGAGATGGGTTACCACAGATGTTAGGGAACATTGCCTATTAGCAATGGAGAGGAAGGTCTTATAGGACACTGGCCTGACGCTGTGATGTCTGGATTGATTCTGTGGGTGTCAGTGAGATTCAGTGAGATTATGTGTGTGTGCGTGTGTGTGTGTGTGAGAGATAGATAGAGAGAGAGAGAGAGAGATAGAGAGAGATAGAGAGAGAGAGAGAGAGAGAGAGAGAGAGAGAGAGAGAGAGAAAGGGAGTTTGCATACTTGTGAGACAGACAGTCATTGAGAGAGAAGTATAGGGAGATTTAGAAAAGCAACACCAGAATCATTGTTTTTGAAAAAAAAAAGTTTATTGGACAGTCAGGAGGAAGTTTTCAGTTTTAAACTGCTAATAAACCACTACTCCTGTGTTCTATGCCCAGTATGCCCTCCCACCACCCCTTATACATACTGCCATGAGCAGTATGATGATGTTAATAAGCCAGTGTATAAATATAGAATTAATAGAGCAAGAACACATCAGTCATAGATGAGAAAACAAAAATATAGGGGATAAATAGATAGGGTTTTGCTACTCTATCACCGATTGATATAACACAACAGTGATTCAATCTATACCCAGTTCATGAAAGCTTTTCCATTTGCTGTTCTAAACGTCTGGTAGCTCTTTCCTGAGAAAAATCCTCTGGTGCACAGGAAGTGATGCATTTTACGCTTTGGTTTGTTGGAATAAACAGAAGAAGAACTGGGTAGTTAGCATGAGCAGTGATAGCCACCAAGGCTGAACAGACAAAGAAAAGAGCGCCACCTACAGAAACTCAAACTGCATCAACAGAAATTCCAAGGAAGAAGACGTCACAGTACTGGACACACTGTTTGATTGACAGGTGATCTCTGGGAAGAGCAGTGCAGAAACACCACAGCAATGAGCGCTGAGTAACAAAGATGGAGACAAAATAACCCAACAAATCACTTTAAGGTTGGTGCAAGGGGCATGCAGGAGAGTTTTTAGGTTATCAGATTAGAAAAAAACAGAAACTACAGACCATGGAAGAAAAGAAATCAGAAGATTAGTGTTTGGATTTCTAAATGAGTCTCCCCCTCAACTCAGTGCAGTAGAATAGGCCTGCCTTTAAACATTGCAAACCGAAATATCTGCCCTTAAGAAGCCTTGCATGGTTGAAACATAGCAACCCTAAATAAAACACCTCTCTTTGCCAGTGGGGAGATTAGCCTTTGGCTGGCTGGTAGCAGTACTTAGGTCCCTTCTTTAAAATCCATTACAAAGTCTTTAATTACTCTAGGATAGATTTATATGTTGCTGCTGCTGCTGCTGTTTGTGTGGTGTATCCTTGTAGGCACCAAAAACACTAAATCATCTTCCTTGTTGAGGTTATGTGGTGAATATATGACATTTTGGGTATTGTTGCTGTGATGTTTTTCTGTTACAGATAATCATTCTAATTCTTTCTTTCTTTCTTTCTTTCTTTCTACTCTCTACTTTCTACTACTACCCCTCTCCATTTATTTCTCTCTCACACACACACACTCTCTCTCTGTCTTTCTCTCTCTCTCCCTCCTTCTCACACACACATACGCACACACATACACACCTGCTGCTTCAACAACACCGATGACGTGGCTGACACTAGATCCTGCTGTAGGAGGCCATGGGGGAGGTTGTATGTGTGTATGTGTGTGTGTGTGTGTGTGTTGGCGTGAGTGTGGGGAGTAGCTGACATGACAGATGTGAGACACGTTGGGCGATAATGAGCTGCGTTCAGGACAGATAACGTGTCGGTGAACGTGACACGATACAGACAGACTTCTGGCTCACCGCCCACAATCCCACTGCCTCTCCAGTCTATCTATCTATCTATCTATCTATCTATCTATCTATCTATCTATCTATCTATCTATCTATCTATCTATCTATCTATCTATCTATCTATCTATGTTACATTTGACACTACTTTTAGTATAAGGATATAACACTACATGGATTTTGATAAAGTTAGAACTGTTTTTAAGAAAAACAAATATATATTAATGAGGAACACAGGCTACAAAGTAATCCCTGGTTAGCCTTATTTAATCCTTATTGTGGAACCCAGGCTAATGAGAGTCCTGTGTCATTAAAGTCAGCATAGCTGCTAAAACTAGAGGTAATTTTAGTATCTTGGACAACGCATTAACACAGAGAGGTCTACTGTACAAAGATGTAGTGAGGTTTTACATTTGTAGTTAAAATGCACAGCAACTTACTGGAGATGGTCAGATGTAAGCTGTGTTCAGCACCAAGGACAGCGCAATAGCCATATTAACACTGTATTGGAGCTTTTAAAAGGGAGACTATATCTAGATCTGTCTCTATCTAGTAGCACAATGCTGCTTGGAATTGCACCATAGAGAGAAACTCTTTAAAAGGCTTTGACTGTATGAATAGAAAACACAGGATGCCTCCCTACACTTCAGGGCTCTTTGTGTGACACCACTATATAGTGGTAATGGAGGAGAGTAAACAAGGCACATTCACAGCTGACAAACCCGACATTCATGTCAACCTCCACCAAGGCAATAATAAACAGGAAACAACAGAGAGTGACTTCACCTTGCTTGTTTCTGGTGCTTTATCTCATCATAAGTATAACATGAATGCATTACTGTTGAGTTGCTCATAGATTGACACGAGTATAGTTTAACCAAGAATGGAAAAATAATATGCTCCATTACAATATGATTTTGTTGAGATCAATGCAATAATAAAAATTAAATGGATGTTCAGCACATAACAGGCTGGTACATTTGGGCTTAAATAACTGAAATTGCAAGAAATACAATATATTAGTTTTGTTACAAAGGGTATGCATATTGTAAAAGGTAGTTCTAGGTCTTGTTTAAAAGACAGGATATTTGAAGTTTTTCAGCCTATCCAGGTCCCAAATTCAGTACATTCACTTTGGCCATAGGACTCATTAAAACATCCTTTGTCATCTTGGGTTCCACCAGACATGGACCTGAACCCAATTTATGAAACTGGCCCACACTTTATGAAACACTGTTTTAGATTATTCACTGTTAAAAGCAATGCCACAATAGCTCTTCTGAAAAAAATCCCAAGAGACAATTTTGTGAAACGTCAGTGTTCTGCAGAAAGGTTTTCATCATCATTGAGACAGAAATGGCTGTCTTCTTTTCTCTCTGATGTCCACCTGTTACATAATTAGAAGTTTTGGCTTTATTTCAGGCTCTGTACTATTTCCATGTGAAAACATTGTCAGATTCCCTCTGTAGACAGCAATAAGAAGATCAGATGGGAGCCACAAACACTGAAAACCCAATTATGTGTGGTTTCTCCCCATTTGGACACCTATGAGGAGATCAGATCATAGCCACAATGCATTAAAAGTAAGGTTTTCTGTTCCTGTGTGCATGCAGCCAAACATTACCTGTGCTTAGCACTTCTGCAGTCCTGCCTTTCTCAGCGTACAGATCAGCTGACTGTCTTGCTGAGCTTGTGTAACTCTAGACGCCTGTGTGTCCTCTTGCTTCTGTTAGCATCTGACAATGTGTGTGGTCTACAGTATGTTTTGTGCAGGGCTGCATTTGTATATATGCTAAACCAACTTGCCATGTCCATGTGTACAGTACATACAGTATATCTGTGTTTTTCAGAAACCTTGTTCCTCCAATGTTGCCTCAATTTTGGTTCTATCTGATAACTAACATTGTTTCCTATATGTAGAAAATATTTTTTTCTTTACACTGGTACTAAGCTGAACCATTGATAATGTATTCTAAAAAAGCACAGATCAGGTCAATAAGAATTTTTCAAAGAATTTTTTTTTGTCTTTTGGTTCAGAGTTTATGCAGCCCACCAACAACTTGCTGCACAGTGTCATGTTGTGTTGCCAAATTTCATGCCAATTATGCTACATGCTGCACATACTAAATCATATTCACTGTGTGACTCTTATAGCCCTGCATATTGAATTTAATAAACTCTGATCCATCCTCCATATGCAAGGCTTTTATTGCTTGGTATAAAATCATGAGAAAAACAGCCACGGGGAGAACA
This sequence comes from Centroberyx affinis, assembly GCF_046629955.1. Lineage (NCBI taxonomy): Eukaryota > Metazoa > Chordata > Actinopteri > Beryciformes > Berycidae > Centroberyx > Centroberyx affinis. The sequence continues at coordinate 942 of NW_027282609.1, read as the reverse complement.
AACAACGACAACCTCAAACATTTCACATAAATGGAGCACCATAACCCACTGCCATTGGAGATAATGCTAGAGAGCACTCTTAAACACTGTGTTGAGAGAATAGAATAGCTAACTAAAAGATACAGTATATAAGATTATATAGAGCCAATATCACATATTCAGGGCAGCTCTCAGGTGTGATTTTGTGTGTGTGTGTGTGTGTGTGTGTGTATGTATGTTTGTGTATGTTTGTGTATATTTATGTGCGTTACCCTCTCTCCCCCTTGCAAATACTCCCCCAGACCTTTGTCATAAATAATAGTGCGTTCTTGTCTGGTTAAATGAGGGTTAAAAACAATGAAAGCCACCCCTGCCAACTCAAGACTTGCAGCTTTGATTGTAATATCTGGAGCATTGGGACAATGAATAAAGCCTTAAATGTTGTGGTGGGTCTTTGAAGTCATCAGTCAGAATCAGAATCACTTTATTCACCAAGTACAATACATATACAGGGACATTAGTGTAGCTAGAGGACTTCACATCCAGTGCAGTGCAAGATATTTAGAGTATGGACAGTAGACTATCCGTATTTGATTTGATTAGATGAAACTTGAATGCTTCCCGTGGGGAAATTGGGTCCTTGAGGCAGAAGAATATAGATAAGAATAGAACAAATTAAGAATGTGGAAGATAACACAAAACACATCAAGAGAACATACTGAGGAACAGATGAATAAAGATAAAGCAAACTCTCTCTCTCTCTCTCTCTCTCTCTCTCTCTCTCTCTCTCTCTCTCTCTCTCTCTCTCTCTCTCAATATAGTATATATAATATAGTAATATTGTGTGTGTATATACATATATATATATATATAGATATAGAAATGGACAATATGGACAATGGACAATATATATATATATATATATATATATATATACTGTATATGTCCTATATGTGTACATTT
>NW_027282608.1:0-65793 GCF_046629955.1 Centroberyx affinis | reverse complement strand
CTACTTGAGACTTGACTTGATGCATGAAGAGAAGACTTGAGACTTGACTTGACTTGGGTTCTGGTGACTTGGGACTTGACTCTGACATGTACATTGATGACTTGAAAAGGTTTCTAAAGTCTTGACTTGAGATCTTGTGTTTGTGTAAATGACTCAGATTGAAAGTGATGAGATTTGTTCCAGCAGACGACTGAATTTCAATTCTGTTTTCTGAATTTGTATGGAATGATTGAATTTATTGAAGTTGAAACTGATTATAGAAATCAAACTCATGATGCTCTTACCAAGTTTTTATCCTATTAAAACCATGTTGCATTGAAAAGTCCTAGATATTTAGTTTTCTTTAAGATATTAAATTGATACTGGACTCTTGCTTTGTTCTGACTTGACTTGCTGTTCTACATTTAGACTTGAGACTTGACATTAATGACTTGGACTTGACTTGGATTTGACTTGGTAATCTACATTTAGACTTGGGACTTTACTTGAGACTTGGTTGTGCCCAATACTTGAGACTGGCTTTGGACTCAGTAAAGTTGACTTGGTCACACCTCTACTTGTGACTCAATAACTTTCCATTCCTTACTGTAATCAATCATATTTTCCCAAAAAGGTGTAGCGTAAACGTGACCGAGCGGCAGTCACACGCTGCCGCCGTGTGGTACTGTGCAGAAACAACATCTCTAACAACACGTTGCGTGGCGTCATCATTCTGCGCCGTCGGCGGAAAACCACGCGTGCAGAGAGCGAGGAAAAGCGAAGTGGGTTCAGAAGAGTTTCCACGTGAAGCGGTGGGAACATGGCGGCGGTACAGGAGCCGGAGGTCCAGCTTGCTCAGAGATTAGCTTCCAACGAGAAGCCGGTCCGGACCAAGGCGATAAAGAAGTTAAGAAAATACATCAGCGTCCGGTCACAGCATGCCAAAGGTGAGCTAGCGTGTCTGCGTTAGCCAGCTTTAGCTCTGCTGAAGCTAGCTAGCTCTCACACAGGGGAAACGCCAACTAGCTTTAACTTTGGAGGAGTGACTGTGTTAACATAGGAATACTAACGACTCATTAATGAATAGCTGTGTGTACGAAACGTTATACGACTGGTTGGTTTACAACCCAGAACCGTCAGTCTGGAGGTTAAACGCTGCCAGTCACATGCGTGTCGGATGTAGTTAAAATGAATGGAAGCGCGCACGTGTGGAGGCAGCAGCTCTCAGGTCACATGAACGTGCACGACTGAGGTTTAGTTTCTGTGTAGCTACACTTTTGCTTGATACAGTGTGATGTTACAGTTCGTATCTGTGGAGGACTTCACATCCTACAGTAAGTCCACCTTGTTTCCATGCTGTGTGCAGGTGGATTCTCGGGTGACGAGCTTCTCAAGCTGTGGAAAGGTCTCTTCTACTGCCTCTGGATGCAGGATAAACCACTACTGCAGGTACAGACCACCGGTTACAGACCAGCAGGATGGGAGAACATACTGGCTGGTGCAAGTATGTGATTTGACAGGGTGATTGACAGCCATGATACAAAGGGAAGTCTCACCTTCAGTTTGGGGGGGAAGAGTCCAGGACAGAAAGCAGTCAACAGGTGCTCTCACTCTGCTGTGATGAACAACAGTTAAAAGCCTTTATTTTACATTAGTGGTTGAATAGTTAAATACTTTGCCCTTCCCTTCAGTTGGTTTTTGAATCAGTAGCCAGGACAAAGCCAGAGTGGTTGACACAGTGAAGTGGGCTAATAGGCGTCGGTTGATGGGGGTTTTTGAAGGCTGATACTGATATTTTTGAGTTGAAGCTGCCAGTTGCTGATATTTTATTATTTTATTATATTCTTGTAAAAATGTCAAGGATTTAGTTTCTCTCCTGAGTGTTTTATTCTTGGCAGGGTGGAAAGAAACAGCATGTGACACTGAAACTCCACTGAAGCCCATACTAATAAAGCACCCCAAATAATGAAGCTTTTTCAGGCAGGCTCCACCTCACTTATTCAATCGCACGGAAACTCTGGGATAGATCCCTACGTCCGATTCGGGGGTACAGATGCGACACATCACATTAGAGGGAATGATCATTTTTACATCATTATTCTCATTTTCATTGAAAAACGTATTCAAATGATTATGGTGTGATTTTTGCGGGGGATCTGTACCAAACAAAGATGTTTTCTTAAGTCTGTAGAATATGATGTGTAGGCCAGGACATCTCTGCAGCACCACAATATTTACTTTAAAATGCTATTTTGACACATTTCACCTTTAACAAACATTGCGACTCCTGCGATTTGAAAATTGCAGTAGGCCATATTGCGATTTCGATTAAAAAAAATTTGATTAATTGTTCAGCCCTAACAAAATGTACTATATAAATAAAACCTGCCTAGCCTTGAAATGGCAAAATGAGGTGCGCAACGTTCACACCATGACCTGACGACATCTCGATGCTCAGAGACAGTGAGAGGCTGCACACGTCAGAGAGGATAATCCCCCCCGGGTTGTGATCATCATGATGTCACTGTGTCCTCCTGCACCTTCGCTCTCAGCTCTTACCACCTGAGCGGATTCTGTATTCATGCGGTCTTTGCTCTCGGCCCGCAGGAGGAGCTGTCAAACCAGATCTCCGGCCTCATCCACAGCTTCAACCACGTCGACGGCCGTAAGTTCCCCCCCCCCCCGTCTGATGCCACGGTAGCGTGGGGTGATGAAATGAGCGACTGAAGTGTCTCATTTGCACCCGTCTCATCTCCTGTCGCTGTTGCACTGTTCCCTGCAGAGTTCTTGTATCTGGAAAGCTTCCTGCAGACCGTCAAAAGAGAGTGGACCGGAATTGACAGGCTGCGGATGGACAAGTTCTTCCAGGTGAGTCTGAGCAGAATGCTAGCCTTTTCTTTCTCTTTAAAGTAGCCCCAGCGATGTGATGCGTCACTCTGAATAACTGGAGCCTTCATGTTGTGAAGCCGCCTGACCAGCCAGCATGATTGCCCATGTGCAGTCCATGGAAATCAGTCCAAATGCAGGCCATTTTGTGTGTGAATGCTCCACATCACCTGAAAGTACCCAACCGCTAGATCAGTGGTTCTCAACGTGGGGTCCGGGGACTACCAGGGGTCCTTGAGGGGGTTCCAGGAGGTCCCCAGCAAATTGATAAATTATTAAACTTCACCATTATTTCATTTACAAGAAGTTAACACAATTGGAGAATGCAGAAGAATGACTATTTTGATCATAGTTTCACTGTTATCTCTCTACATACAATACAGATAGTCATGGAATTCTGGACAAAATCATATCTAATAATAAAAAATATTCTCAGATTTGGGTCCGAGAGACACAATCTCATCAAATGAGGGTCCATGACTCTATTGTGGACTAAATAAGGGGTCCTTGATATGAAAAAGGTTGAGAATCACTGCTCTAGATAGAACTATCTGTATACCACAGCTAGTTAATTGATGTATTGTATACATTACAGCAGTAATACCCTAGAGGGGGCTCTTACTGCGATCATAGGTACAGTCAGCGGTACTCAGCTGCTCCCGTACCTGTTGCATCATCATCATCATCCTCGTACCCCGAACCAAAGTAAACAACGCCCTCTTGGGTATTATTGTTGGGACAATTTTTTTTTTCTTGAGAAGGTTTTGTGAATCCGGCCCCTGGTTCGCTTGTAATTGGGCAGTGTGAACCTAAACGAACCCCTAAAAATCAACAAACGGTTCAACAAAGGGCTCAATAGTGAAATTTCTCAATATTGCAGTAAGGTATGATTGATGGATGAGGTTGAAGACGATTTCAGATGCTTTGGTTGCTCAGAAATCCACCGGCTTCTTCCCCTCTCTTTCACAGCTGGTTCGCTTCGTCTTCAGACAAAGCTTTGAGGTGCTGAAGAGGAAGAACTGGGACAGCAGGTAACATACAAAACTTTGTCTACACGAATAAACATTGTATAGACTTATTAACCTGATATTTTATTTTAATTAACTTGCTAAAATGTATAGTAGCCATATAATATCCAGTTGTGTGGTTAAGGCCATACACACATTGTTTTCTCACTCATGATATAGAAGATTCCCAAATATCAACCAGGTTTCCATTGATTTTTTTTATAAAGAAGTCCTGACATTTGGTGGTGTGGTTAGGGTTAGGGTTTGGGTGTCACAGTCTGCATTATGCCCGTTTCCTCTGCTGCCACTACACCAGGGGTTGAGAACTCTCAAGCACCTAGCCAAGCCACTGTTGCAGGCGGCCAGATTCGGTCAGTTAGTTGCCAAGGAATTCAGCTGGCCGGTGAAATGATGAATCCTCCTGCCTCTCTGACCTGTTGATGGAAAAGTCCATTTCTGCATCACACGCTGAGCTCAGAGCCAGTTGTCATTAATGTGATTAATGGAACTAATCAACAGAGTAATTGAGAACTAATTAGCTAAGTGACAGGTTTACACTGATGGACACAGTGTGGACAAGTAGAGCAGTTAGTACAGGACTTCTGACAGAATTTAGGTTCTTAAGTATATCGTTGTCAGGTGAAAACTTTGTAACTCCCAGTTTTGGTGATATCCATGTTTTGACTTCAATTGAAGGATTACATGCATCTCTATGGGTTGAGAAAAGTTTTTCTTAGTTCCTGAAAAGTTGACATTTTGGAGATGCAAGGTTTTCATCTGCCGACAACAGCAATTTAAATTAAATAGAAACGTTGAAAGTTTGGCAACCCCAATTTGACAAATGGAAGGATACCTGCTGCATCAAGGCTCAACCACAGACTGGCACCCCATGCACTTAAAAAATAGAATTTGCCACTCAATAGTACATCCACTCACTCTGTATTTTATAACGGCTGTCATCGCTAATAATTCCCCATATGATGTTTTTTCCCATCATTTTATGATTTTTTAAATTTACTTTTTTGTAACGTTGTTCTAAGTAAGTTCCCTATTCTTTGTCTGTTTACTTCTTTCTGAAGTTTGTCTGTAATAACTGACTGTTATTTTTGTTTGCTATTCTTGAAAACAAACACATTGATAAAAAAAAAAGAAAAAAAGAAACATTTATTTTCATTTAGTATGTTGGCTGTAGTTGAAAACAGTCAAGATGTTGATATAAGATGCTGAAAATGTTGTTCATCAAATCAAGACTAATAATCATGATCACAATGTGCAGATGTAATTTAAGTGCAATTCCTCAATATTTTCTTAGTAACAGTCTCATTTCTTACGAATTTCTTTAATTTTCCAACTTAAGAACTTCTCAGAATAGGGCCTGAATTAATTCTAGTTAATAAACTTTAGGCTTACTGCCATTGAGGCTAGGAGACAAGGCTAGGAGGCTAGGAGACAAGGCTAGGAGGCTAGGAGGCAACCCAAAGTGCTTCCATCTACAAAACAATTGGGGAAAAACCTATTTAGGGCAACTAGGGCAAAGATTTAAACATTGGTTGCTGTTGGTAACTTTAACTAAAATTTGCAGCTTATTTTCAACAGACATGAGACAGAGGCCTACCTGGCCCTACACCAAATAAAGCTTTACAATAAATGTTCATCTTAATGTTAGGTGTAGGGGAACCTATGAAGACTTTGAACTATAACCTACTTGTCTAAAATGTGTTTAAATATATGATATTAGAGGCTTACCTTTTCACTGTAGGAGTTTTAAGACAGGTGACAGCCCTTTTGAGCTCTAACGGTGCAGCCATATCATTTGAGTTCAACACTCTGTCCCTCATCGCCTGTGCTGTCTGTGTTTGCTCAGTGTGGTCTGCAGGTTTCTGGAGGTGCTGACGGCTCAGGTCCTGCAGAGCGGCAGCGCGGCGCCCGGCGGCCTGCAGTTCCACATCCTGGACCTCTACATGACGGAGCTGGCTGCTGTCAGCTCAACCAAGGTACAGGGAGCAGTGGAAACCACACCTGGGTCCAGTGACACCTTCAGGTCCTTTGCATTCGCTTTAAAGGGGCAAATAAGTGAGATTTCTCCTAATGGGGCAGTAAACAGGGGGGTCGATGGAGCTGTTGATCGATAACAGTGACTACTTCACATGGACGGCAATAATCCGGCTATTGGCCTTATTCTAAACAAGACAATATTCTGATTAAGCTGTTTACATGTGTTGCTTATAGAACTATCCCATTCATATTCCTGTTTACATGCTACCGAGCAAAGTCTGATTAACAGGACAAAGTTACTTCAAAACTCTGAGGTATGAGGTATGGTAGGAATATTATTTGAATATTTCTGTTTTGTTTGACATCACACCTAACATCACCATTCGGTTCAATGAGATTTAATGTGATTTTGCATACATGAACCATATCGTGATATATATTGATATCGAGAAAAATCCTTATGATTATCATGATATTGATTTCAACCATATTGCCCAGCCCTACCTTCAATAATGAGGCTAAAATCAGAATACTCCACATCTCAATCGTCTAACTCTGACTATAACCTTATTTGGGTTAAGGTAATCAGAAAATGCTGTTTATGTGGAATTGCATGCAATTTCTTATTCAGACTATTGTCTTAATCAGGTTCCTATCGGATTATTGCTGTCCATGTAAACAAAGTCAATGACCCAAAGATTACCTGACCAGGTGCTGGAGATTTCTGGCTTTCAAAACTCACTCTCCAGCCCGTTCTCTGTTTTCGGGACAAAAGCTTCCCACCTATTGGACTTGCGAGACACTCCCACCCACCCCACTCGCACCTAGTGGCACTTTCAACTGTTCAGCGGTGGAAGATGGTTCTGTGTTTTTATTCCAGTATTTAGCACAGACATCACTGTCTTCACTAGAGGTTTCTGTTGGATCTCTGCTCTAATTAGCAGCTTACTAATGTGAAAATGTGACTTTATTGCTTGTGTCAGTTACAGGCCACCGTAGTTCAAGGTGACAGGAGGGGTGGGGGGGGGCTGTATTCGACACTAGTGTAGGAGATTAGTTCTGCAGTTCCTACTAATCGCCAATAGAGGTTGATAAAGGACTTAATGCCCCTTTAAACTGTATTTAAAAATCAATTTACTCCTGTGATTGACAGCTTACCTGACACTATTTGAAAAGCCCTGATTTGGTAAACATCACCTGCCCAGCAACTTAAAATACATGCAAAAATAACAGTTGCGACTACTGTTTGACAAGAGGACAGTGGATAGATGAGTATTGTTTTTCCCTCACTCTTCTGCTAAAAATATATAGTTGACAAGGAGGATGCATTCCCCATAATCCTCTGCTCACATTGCCCGCATAGACAATGCTGATATATTTAGTTCAAGTTCTAGTTAATTTGCCACTGGCGTACGACCAAGGCATAATCCAGTTTTTCACAGGAGACGGCGGTTTAGCGAGTCTTTTGATTCTTCCCCTCATGCGTTTGGCCAATTTGTCTGTGATAACAAAGGGTGATGTTATCCGTTCTCATCTCGTCCCCAGCAAGCCAACAAAGAACACGGAGCCTGATGAACAAGTCAGATAAAGAGCTCCGCCTTAAAACGCGTCGCCCTCTCTCCGCTGAATCTTGTCCCGTCTCCCAAATCTTTGTCCTCGGTTGCTTTAATCTGTTCTTTATCCTTGGCAACGAAAATTCACTTCACCCTCTTTTCCCCAGCTCTTATTTTTTCCCCACCACCATGTAATCTTGTGAAGGACTATGGCTCATCCTCCTTCTGTTCGTTCCTTTGTCCTTCCGTCTGTCGCACCAGATATCTCTGACTCAGCAGATCGTATTTTTTTTTACCAAACTTTGGGGAATGATGCATCTTACCGCTGTGTTGTGACATGTTAAGTTGTTGTTTTATTTCATTTCCTAGCACTTCCCTCTCACATGATCATTTTCAGGTCACAGGATTATTGTTAGGGCACTTTGGCGCTGACCTTTGACCTTGTTAATATTGGTTGCTTATGAATTGAAGCCACTGTTGCACTCACTGTAAGTCACTCTGGATAGGAGCCTCAGCTAAATACCTAAACTGTAAACACTGGCTGAGTTTATGAATCAGGACCCATTAATCACTGACTTGGCTCATGAGGATTAATTGAGAGGGAAAACAACTCTGCTGTGATGTTATGTGGTTTACAAATTAGTCTTTTTTTTTTTTCCTTTTCGCAGCTCACTGCTGATCAGAATTTGATGTTCATCGAGCCGTTTTGCAAAACAGCAGCGAAAACCAAGGAGTAAGTTCACACCATCTCAGCTTTTCCCCTGTTAATCTGCTTTATTGATCTTTACCTCACATTCAGAATCAGAAATACTTTATTGAACCCCCGAGGGGAAATTGGGTTACATTGCAGTTGCTCACATTGTAGAAGAGAAATATATATAAGCATAGAGAAATTATAAGAAATTATAAGAAAAATAGAAATAAGAAATATGTAAAATATGTGCATTATACTACAATGTATAACAATGATAATAATAATAATAATATAGAAATAAGAATTATGTACAAATATGTGCATCATACTCCAATATATTAATTATTGCACAGTCGAATTATTGCACAAAAATCGGTATTGCACAGTTTAAATATAAATTATAAGTTATGGGTTATAAAGCTGCTGACAGGGTGAAATAAGTCCAAGAGCCAGTCTATTGACTCAGTGTCTGACACGCTGAGGGAGGAGTTGAAAAGTTTGATGGCCACAGGCAGGAATGACTTCCTGTGGCGCTCTGTGGTGCATCTCGGTGGAATGAGTCTCGCACTGAATGTCCTCCTGTGCTTGACCAGCATGTCATGGAGCGGGTGGGAGACATTGTCCAAGATGCCATGTAACTTGGACAGCATCCTCCTCTGTGACACTGCCGCCAGAGAGTCCAGCTCCACCCCCCACAACCTCACTGGCCTTGCGGATCAGTTTGTTGAGTCTGCTGCCCTCGACCTGCTGCCCCAGCACACCACAGCAAACAGGAGAGCACCGGCCACCACCGACTCATAAAACATCCTCAGCATTGTCCAGCAGGTGTTGAAGGACCTCAGCCTCCTCAAGAAGTAGAGACGGCTCTGGCCCTTCTTGTAGAGGGCTTCAGTGTTCTTAGCCCAGTTCAGTTTATTGTCAATGTACACTCCCAGGTACTTGTAGTCCTCCACAATGTCCACACTGACCCCCTGGATGGAAACAGGGGTCACCGGTGCCTCGGCCCTCGTCAGATCCACAACCAGCTCCTTAGTCTTTGCCACGTTGAGCTGCAGATGGTTCTGCTCACACCATGCGACAAAGTTTCCCACCACAGCCCTATACTCAGCCTCCTCACCTCACTGATACATCCAACTATAGCAGAGTCATCAGAGAACTTCTGAAGATGCCAGGACTCTGTGTGGTAGTTGAAGTCCGTGGTGTAGAGGGTGAAGAGGAATGGGGACAGGCCAAGAGTGGCTTGACCATGGGTCGGAGCTGCTCCAGGACAAGTCTCTCCAGGGTCTTCATGATGTGGGAGGTCAATGCCACCGGCCTGTAGTCCTCGGAGCCAGCGGGACGCGGCGTCTTCGGCACAGGAACGAGACAGGACGTCTTCCACAGCACGGGGACCCTTTGAAGACTCAGGCTCATGTTGAAGACACGGTGAAGCACTCCACACAGCTGGGGGGGGGCACAGGCTTTGAGCACCCTGGGGCTGACACCATCAGGGCCTGCAGCCTTGCTTGAGTGGAGCCTCATCAGCTGTCATCTTACATGGTCAGCTGTGAAGCACACTGTAGAGGTTACAGGTAGGGGAGGGGTGGAGTCGTCAGGTTGGAGAGGGCAGTCAGTCTGGGAGCCCGGGGGGGGGGGGGGGGGGGGGGGGGGGGGAGTGGGACCGGGACCCTCACTGGAGGATGGGGGGGCGGTGGAGTAGATGGTGGTTGGAGGCAGACAGATGAGTCAAGGGGGGGATGGGCAGGGGTCACCGTGTCAAATCTATTGAAGAACAGATTGAGTTTGTTGGCTCTGTCCAAGCCGCCCTCAGCCCCTCAGCCCCTCAGCCCCTCAGACCAGTGATGGTCTTCATGCCACTCCAGACCTCTCTCATGTTGTTCTGCTGGAGTTTCTGCTCCAGCTTCCTCCTGTACTTCTCTTTAGCCTCCCGGATCTTCACTTTCAGGTCCCCTTGGATTGTTCTCACCTCCTCCCTATTGCCAGCTCTAAAAGCCCTCTTCTTTGTATTGAGGATGGCTTTGATGTCCTTTGTTACCCATGGCTTGTTATTTGAATATCCTCTGGACCTGGGCGCGGCTCAAAGCAAGATCTCCCTAAAACTAAAAAATTAAACTAAACTAACAAAAGGGAAGAACGAAGGAGAGAGAAAAAAAGGGGGGTGGGAGGGTGGTGGTTGGTCCCTCGCTGACCCGCCCCGCCTGTCTCCCGCTGGGGGGGCGGGTGGGGGGGGCCTCTCGCTCACCTTTCCGGTGCCCCGGTCTGACCTCTCTCCTCATTGCTGTATAAATGTAATGTTAATTATTATAATGGTCATTATTATATGATATTATATTATATTATATTATATTATATATAATGATGATAGTGATAGCATTATTATATTATTATCTTATTATTTTATTATTATTATAATGATATTGCTGTTACATCATAGGTATTATCATTACAGCATTAACACTATCTGTTTCTTTCTCTCCGCCACACATACCACACTCCCTGCTTCACTCCCGGACTCTTATCATATCATCACATACATCATCGTAACTGCTTTATGTTATTAAAAGAGAAAAGAACAGGGAAAAAAAAAGCCTCCTCTTCTTGTTCCAGCACCGTTGCTCACATCCATCCAGTCAAACAGCTGCCTGATAACCTGATATCTTTCTCTCTCTCTCTCTCGGTTCCCCCTTTCTTCTTCTCTGCCTCCCCAGTCGGATGCTGTTCAAAGCCATCTGCAGCAGCATCTTCAGCACCATAATCGATCAGGCCCCCTTCGCTGTTGAAGACCTGATGAAGGAAATGGAAGTGACGGACGGCTCGGACTCAGGACAGGCGTCTGAAGAGGAGGAGGAGGAGGAGGAAGATGAAAAGGCGGAAATGAAAATGAGCAAACAAGCCGGCAAGAAAAAGCTAAAGAAAGCTAAAGGGAAGCAGATCAATGGTAATTCTCTAGATGCAGAGACTGGAGATGAAAGTGTTTGAGTTTTTTTTTTTTTTTTTTTTTCAGTTATGTCTGCACAATTATAATTAGTATTTTATGTTGTGATCTCTAATATCAGTCACAATAATTTGACACAATCACACTAATTTTAATTGGATCAACATCTTTTATCTTTATTTTCAAATCCAGTCAGCCATCTGAGTGACGTTTAATTATCACCGATACAACAACATTCTACAGCTTTTAATTGCAGGAACTAAAAACATACGATTACACACAGTTAATTGTGCAGCCCTAATTTCAGTTTTTCAGTTTCATTTTTTTTTCAGTTTTTCAGTCCAAACCTGGAATTTGTCTTGTTATTGAAGCACAATATGGAATTAAAATTTCCCTTGCGTTGTTTGCGGGGTCCGAAATCCGCCAAGAGCTAAATACTGGTCAAATTTATCTTTGGTAGATTAATCAATAAGGGTCGCCTGTCACACTGGCTGGGAACCTCTGCTGCCCTTCATGAATCGCACTAATGTAAAAAAAAAAAACAGACCAAGCAGTGAGTGAGCAAGTTTTAAATGAACACACAATACCTGATTCTATACATGAAATTGACATTTAAATGAAAAAATGTGTATTATTTCGGCCGGTAAACATTATTCTCGGCAGGCATTTTCTCAGGTCAGAGAAAAAGTTAATTTCAGACGCTGGTTGTTTTGCTCTGGAAGCAAACAGACACACAGAAAACATTTTGAGGCAGTAGGTGAATCCACATTATTTTTTATTCCCATTCGTTTAAACACACTGAAGGCAATATTGCCGGTCTACATTGCCTCAAGTTGTTGCTCATCTTTCTTTACCGTCAGTCTGATTAACCAAGTGCTGACATGACTGATGAGTTGTGATGTAATATAAGATGTCATATTCCTTTACAATGGAAAATAAGTTGTGTTGCCTCCTTTCTTTTTAGGTAATAAACCAAATGAGGAGGAGGAAGATGATGATGACTATGACGATGATGATGATGATGAGCTTCTTCACCTGGAAGACTCGGACTCAGAGTTGCCAGGCGACAGGGAGATGGGACCGGTCCTGCAGGTGAACGTTTCCTCCTCAGCTCTTCCTCTCGGCAATATGATTTTTACTTATTTTTCTTCCAGGATTTCAGATGTTCCACATGCAACTCCCACTGATTTTTTTTCACAAGTGCCCCAAAAAAAGCTGCACATTTCCAGTCAGCTCTGTGTCGAGTTTGTTGAAATGGATTGTCATCGTTTCTGACTTGATTTGATGGACTTATTGAAATGGTTTGGTGCAAAATGTTTAGTTCACTGTGATTATTTTCTGACAGACACCCTAGTTGCTGCAGCTGTGTGACAGACATCACAGTCTGACTTTTAATCTTTGGTGCATCACTAGGCTGCTTCAGATGAAAGTAGACATAGCTTTTTTGTTCTCATTAATGAATACCTTTGAATTATTCAGGCAAATTAAACAGCTTTTTATGTCAGTCATCTTTCTCTTATGCGTCTCATATGATGGACAGATGTAATTGCATTGAAAGAGTAGTGTCTGATGGATGGGGGTGTGTGTGTGTGTGTGGGTGTTTTGTAGTTTGACTACACCGCCCTGGCAGACAAGCTGTTTGAGTTAGCCAGTCGGAGCAACACACCGAGCCACAACAGACAGAGACTCTACAAAATCATCAAAGTGTGAGTAGCAGACGCAACACTCTGCTTATTACGCGCGCACACACACACACACACACACACACACACACACACACACACACACACACACACACACACACACACACACACGTGTACATATCAGGGTTTCTGGCAGCGGGCCAAATCAGGCTGCTTTGACAAGGGAATTCGACTGCTTTTAATTTAAAAAAAAATGCTAAAAAACAATCCAAAATTCCATTATTAATGACTTGATTTTAATTGAGACCAAAGCAATGTTAAACACAGCATCTAGCCAAGGCTGACTGCAAGCCAAAAGTTGCACTGTGAGCAATATTTTGGAGCATCACTTGGTGTCAGTCAAGTAATATCGGTACATTATTACAACTTTAGTGCTTATACTTCAACGCCATAATATCAGCAAACCCTGTCTGAATCGCTGATAATTGGCTACCTCAATAATAAATAATAAACAAATAAATAATAAATACCTCAATTTTTTTTTTCATGCCGCTGCAAACCTTGACCTTGTCTCTGTATTTTGCACTTCCATTTACATTTAACTAGCCAATGTTAACACGGTAATGTTGTCATACCAGATATAAAATGTTAATTGGCTACATTGGCAAGTAAGATAAATACTGCAGATTTTTTCCTTCATGCCCTTTCAAATCATAATTTTTGCTTTTTCTTTCTCTCTGCACATGACTACCGGTCGCCTTTGTTTGACTTGTCAAACACAATACAAACTGAATTATTTCAACGCATATTAAACCAAAATGGCAGATAGGAAAATAAACATTATAGTGTGCACGTTGTTTATTTAGGTAAGCTTATTCCCATCCCGTTATTTTCTCATTTCCTGTGGGAAATCCCTGCAGATACATGTGTACACAGAAATAATCTTGATCAATAAGTAGCGCCAGTGTGAGATCTTTCCATGAATCTAATCGAGTGTATTTTCCTCTTTTCTCTCCCCTTCTTTCATGTTTCATCTCAGACTGCGGGACCTCAGTGAAGGTAGGAGACATGACGGTCATCACTTTTTCTTCGACTAGGTTTGGTGTCTGTAAAAAGAAAAACGAATGATTTTTGATGTTTCTCCCTCAGGCGTCTTCCCTCAGGACGAGTATCCAGACGAGGTTTCCACGGACGAGGATGACGATGAAATGTTCTCCAGCAGCAGAAAGAGGATGAAGAGAGGACGAGGCTTCGCTGAGGAGGAGGAGGAGGAGGAGGGCGGCCCTGCAGCCAAGAAAAGAAAAGGTATTCAGGGAACATAGTGCCATGGAGACCAGGCATTGTATTGTCGACAAGGGCAGTTTAAATAAAGCGATACATGTGAAAATCCCACCTGTGCTGTCGTCCAGCTGTGTCAAGCCATCCAGGAGCCTTTTGATAAAGCTAATATAATAATATATAATATTCTCTAATATAAGAATCAACCAAACACGTTACAGTCTCTACAGCTCATGTGTGCATTGTTGCCGCCTGTATTGTGTCCAGACTTACAGTGAGAAAGGCATTGTGGGCAGGACACAAAGAAACACAAATATTTCAATAGTAATTTGTCTTCAATAATAAATTATTAGTGAATGATTCAGATTCTGAAATGGCAGGAATCAAGTAGTATTGAGTGTTGCCAAAGCATATTACAGTAATACAGGACAAATCAGATGAATATAGGAAATGTATGAATTAAAAAAAATATAGGAATTCCTAGTTCTCTTTTAAAAGTTGTTCATATGAGAAATATGCTTCTATGCAATCCTATAGACAACACAATGCATCCTAGACAATTTCACTAATTATCATCCCTGAGATTATAACACAATGAAACAAATCTGGCAGCAAGTATCATTGTTTTCTCCTCTCCAAGAACCTTTAGGAGGGAATAGAAATTAGGAAATGCATTTTCAAATTTTGGGAAGTATATTTTCATATTTTGGACATTCTAATAAAGTACAATTCTGTTGTAATTATAATGGATGTCAATCTTCCAGGCAGTAGAGTTCTGGTATTACTGCTGACCTTCAGTTGCGGCATTAATATTTACTGGGTTTTTTACAGCGGCCTTGAACTTGAGTCTGCCTATCAGAACTGAGGAAATGAACTACCGCTTTTATAAATCCAATTTCCCTCTGTCCAGAGCTTTCGTCTCATGAATTCTATCATTAATAATGTTTTTTGTGATGACTGAATGACTGGAAGTGCATAATGTAACTGAATCCTGTGTCTCTTCGACCTCAGGAAAGAAAAAGGACGGCTCGAAACCCGGAAAGCAAAACAAAGGCTCAACAGAAGCCGACAATGAACCAGCAGACTCGGTTACCGATGGCGACAAGAAGAAGAAGAAAAAGAAGAAGAAGAAAAAGAAGAAGAAAGCGGGGGAGGGTGGAAGTGTAGGAGGGGAGGCGAATGCAGCGGGGTCAGTTTCGCAGATTGAGAAAAGTACAATTACAGACACTGAAAATGCAGCAGAAGCTACTGGAGGTCAGGAGCCTTCAGCTGTCCATTCTGCCAATGATGTGGAAAGGGAGGCACAGATGGAAACCCCCAACTCTTCTGTAAAAGTCACAGCGGCGGTTACTGCCACGGAGACGGGGGGCCAATCAGAAACTCTGCTGTGCATAGAGGTAAAAAAACAACCGTCAGTTACAGTCACAGACGAAGCCGGCCAACCGGAGCCTCAGGAGGACCGACCGGAAACCTTGTCCAAGAAGAAGAAGAAGAGGAAGAAGTCCGAGGTGACGGAGGCAGCGGGGGAGCCGCCTGCTCCCGTTACCCGGGCAGAGGACGCTCCAGAGGGGGCCGCGGAGCCGGAGAGCCGCCCCGAGGCCGGAGCTACGACTCCAGGTAAGAAGAAGGGGAAGAAGAAGAGCCTCAAGGCCGAGAAGAGGGCGGAGGAGGTGGAGGACGAATCGCAGGGCGAGGGAGCGGGCGCAGGAGCAGAGCTCGCGCCGGTGAGCCGCGACGCTTCGGCAGAAGACGCCGCCGCCGCCGCCGCCGCCGAGACCGAGACTACGACTCCAGCCAAGAAGAAGACGAAGAGGAAGAGCCTCAAGGCCGAGAAGAACGCGGAGGAGGTGGAGGTCGAAGCGCAGGTCGAGGTGGAAGCCACAGCGCTGGAAGCTGCGCTCGCCGCGGATAGCAGTGCTGTAACGCCACAGAAGAAGAAAAAGAAGAAGAATCAAAAGGCGTCCAACACCGAGGAGCCGGCGGAGGAGGAAGCGGCCGTTGCAGAAACGCCTCGGGAAGCGGATGCCGAGGAGCCGCCGTCCGAGATCACCGTGGCAACGCCGGTCAAGAAGAAGAAAAAGAAACAAAAGACGGCGGCCGCTCTGACCCGGTCGGACTCGGAGGCGGTCGGCGATGTAGACGAGGAGCCGCTCCCGTCGGACGAAGCTCCTCCAGAAAGCGAAGCGCTCCCTTCCTCTGGGAAGAAAGACAAGAAGAAGAAGAGGAAGATCCCTGTGGTGTTTGAGTATGAGGCTGATGAGGTTCAGGAGCCTGATGAGGTTCAGGAGGCTGATGAGGTTCAGGAGGCTGCAGCGGTCAACGGCCTCGCTGAGGAACTGACCCCCGCCAAGAAGGCCAAACTGGGCAATGTGAGTATTTAAAGGAATAGTTCACCCAGAAATTTAAATTCGGGCATTATCTAGTCATCTGCATACCAGTACAAACTCAGAAACAGAAGCCTTCTTCCAAACAGTTGCAGTGAATGGAGTCCAGTCCTTTAGGCTTCAAAAAGGGGAAAAAATGTCCATAAAAATTCTCCATACAGCTGTAGCATAATCCAAGTCTTTTGATGCAATGTGATTGCTCTGAGTGGAAAAAAACCCCAAAATTTTACCAATTATTTAATGAAATCGCGTCTTCCTCCATTGTATTCTGGTACTGGATGTTTGTACTGGCACGAGGATGAGTAAATAATGACCAAATTCATATTTTTGAGTGAACTATTCTTTTAATTATGTTAAATTGTTGCGATCTGATGCAGTGGCTGCGCTGTCTGACCATCAAATTGAACATAAAGAGAATTAGCTTCCCCGGCGGATCTTTCACATCCGCCCGGCCGTCTGTGAGGCAGCAGGTTCAGGCAGCAGGTTCAGGCAGCAGGTTCAGGCAGCAGGTTCAGGCAGTGTGTTTAGTGGACTGGAAGTTTCTGAAAGCTGATTTGCCTCCTCAGGATGCTGCAGAGCCTCTGAGCTCCAAAAAGTCTCAGAGGAAGGCGAGGGCGGCGTCGGGGGCGGGGGCCGACTTCATCACCTTCCAGAAGAACGCCTCCATCCCAACGCCGCTCTTCTGCAAGACGAAGGGAAGCCCCAGCACCCCGCTGTCCGGCAAGAAGGTAAACACATATGACATGGAAGAATTAAGCAATAAGACATTTGATGCCGTTCTTTCCAGTGATTTTAGAGCACTAAGAGGCATTACACAATCACTAAAGCACTGCTTCAGGTGGAGTATTGCTTTTCGAAAATAGTAGTAACAGTAATGGAAAAAGGCAAAGGTTCAGTATTTAATTTTTTTTATTTTATTGGGATCCCCATTAGCTGTCAAATTAACAAATGATAAGAGAATGCTTAAAATAACAATAGTAATGAAAAAGTGAACAAATTAATTCAAACTAAATCCAGTGATGAACTTATTATTTAAAAATAAAAAAATAATAGCAATGTAATAAAATAAAAGTTTACATGGTGAATTTCATCAGTTCACCCTTGAGTGTCTTCTTTAAAACTGTAAGTATTCTTTGCCAGCCTAGTAGATGAGGTAAATGTTTTATTTTTAATCAATAATAAATAAAACGTATAATAAAATGATGTTCTTCTGCCAAGCAATATAGTTCTAGTTAGGGCTGAACGATTTAGAAAAAATATCTAATTGCGATTATTTTGACTGATATTGCAATTGCGATATGATTTGCGATATTAGGGGGAATGATAATTTTTACATCATTATTCTCATTTTCATTGAAAAACGTATTAAAATGATTATGGTGTGGTTTTTGCCGGGATCTGTACCAAACAAAGACGTTTTCTTAAGTCTGTAGAATATGATGTGTAGGCCAGGACATCTCTGCAGCACCACAATATTTCATTTAAAATGATATTTTGACACATTTCACCTTTAACAAATATTGCGCCTCCTGCGATTTGAAAATTGCAGTAGGCCATATTGCGATTTCGATAAAATTTCGATTAATTGTTCAGCCCTAGTTCTAGTGCACAATTAATTGAAAAAAAGGATATTCGTAATACTGACTACTACAATGTGTTTTATTGTTTTTAATTTTTAATTACGCAGCTCTACTATGGAATCTAATGGTGATAATGTTCTGTATGTAACCTTGTGTGATTTTCTGCTTTTATTTCGCAGAGGTTTCAGACTCCTAAATCAGAATCAAAGAAAGTGACCTTTGGCCTCAAGAACAACAAAACAGCAGGTAAGAAAACGGCGCCATTCGACTTCAGCAGTGATAAAGATTAGAGGAGACGAGCGGGAGAGGGGCAGCCATAAATGTGTGACAGACTTTAAATTACGTTTTTCAATTCAGAGATATTTTTTTCAGAAAGCAATTCTCCACTCCATGAAAAAACCTTAGGGTATAGGCCATAGGGTTAGAAAATGGGGGCTAAACCTTGTGTTCCCGGGGTAAACGTTGGAACAGCTGATTTTACAGCAAGGCTGACAAGTGGCATTCGAGTCATATCTGACCCGTTTTCACTTTATTTCTCCCCGCAAAAGTTTCTCGAATATATAAAGCAACACTATCAGCTCCTTGTTCACGATACAAGACAGGCAGACAGGGAGGAAAAGAAACCATTCAACTTTTACTTTACTTACCAAGTTGGCGCTCTGTCTTCCAAATCATCCAGCCACACAAATCGCACACTTTAGGATCCTCCTTACCCTGGGAATATGCACGAACATTAGTGGTGTGTAAGAGTGGCATTTAACAATGTAACCGGACACGCAACAGAAGTAATCCTTCCTGGCCAGTGATAAACCACAGAACAGCGCATCGCCCGTTGTAGAACATATTCCAACGATGTAATCCACCAAATCACACTTCAGGATGTTCTCTTAATAATGATTAAATTCGGAGTGACAAAAAAAACTGGTTTATTAAAAACGGCGTATGCAAAAGTAGCTGACTAGGCTAAAGTTACTGCAGAAGTAAAGCACATCATGCATGACAACACCGCAAACTCCGACTGATGTCGCGGTGATAAAGGGGTAATTCACTTTTTAAATAAGATTATTATGGTAGCTTCTTCGATGCTACATGAGTTATGTCTGCTGAATAATATAGTGTTTTGCATTTTTCCCCCAAATATAGGCCTAATTACCTAGAAAGCTTCTGTGATGATAATAACACGGGGATATCGGCCGATTAATCGGCTATCGGCTTTTTCCTGCTCCAAACAAAATCGTTATTATATCGGCCTTTAAAAATCCACTATCGGTCGACCTCTAATAAAGATGTAATCCATGTGGAAAGCGGCACTTTGGGCGGTAAACTAATTCATTTTCTAGATCGAGAGCGCGATTAAAATGTGTGTCGATTTATTCAGAGCCTCGTCTTCTTGGAGCGTTGAGGCTCTGGGCGTGCTGCCAGGAGGAAGCTGCAGAGAGTTCAGTCGTCTGAGAGGTGAAGAAGAGTCATGAGCTGCAGCGATGAGGAAGAGGGTCCGGTCTCAAAAAGAGCACTATAACCCACTTATCCACTGGACGACTCTGAGTTCTCATCACTGGATGTGAAAGTGAAAAGAGCATTTCAGATGGACTTGATAAGCGGCTGAGTGATTCTCTGGACCCTAGCAGCACTATAGTTGAACTTTCCCCAAATTTCAACAACTATGAAGTAGATTTTTGTTTTGGATTCATTTTGTGTGGTGCGATGCATGAAGCTGGTCTTGCTGATGTAGTTTTCAAACTGTCAAGATTTAATCCTGCCAAGCGCTTCACCAAGCGTGTTGGTCAACTACAACAACCATGATGCATTGCACCTGTCGCATCCGTGCTCCTTCGAGTCGCGGCGTGTCTGCGTGTCCGACTCTAGAGCTGCAACGATTAATCGATTAGTTGTCAACTATTAAATGAATCGCCAACTATTTTGATAATCGGTCAATCGGTTTGAGTCATTTTTTAAGAAAAATAAGTCAGAATTCTCTGATTCCAGCTTCTTAAATGTGAATATTTTCTGGTTTCTTTCCTCCTCTATGACAGTAAACTGAATATCTTTGGGTTGTGGACAAAACAAGACATTTGAGGACGTCATCTTGGGCTTTGGGAAACACTGATCCACATTTTTCACCATTTTCTGACATTTTATAGACCAAACAACTAATCGATTAATCGAGAAAATAATCGACAGATTAATCGACAATGAAAATAATCGTTAGTTGCAGCCCTATCCGACACAATCTGACCGGAGAGTTTGAAACGAAGCCTCACTTATCAGGTGGAAGTGTAATAGTCAACTAAGAGAGAGACTTGAGTTCCTGAAAAAAGTTACTGGGTTTACTAAATGAAACATAAACCGTTTGATCAATCAGAAAGCTGCAGATATGTCAGAATATTAAGTTATCGTTTACAGCTATCGTTGCCCAGCAGCTGAGGATCTCCATTATGGCCGCTAAAGAGTGTGTTACATCACCTGAAAACTCTCCTAAGAGCCATGAAACAAAAACCAATAGGCTCAGCAGGGCTGTAGGGGCAAAAATAAATCCTGATCTTGCGCTCGAGGTGGATTATGGGTCGACCGGGTCGTCTTAACTGCCTTGTTTCTTCTCTTCTTCTTTTTTTTTTTTTTGTCACGACGCAGAGTTCAGGAAGACGGATCGCAGCCTGCTGGTGAGTCCGGAGGGGTCTTCGCGGGTGCCCTTTGACCCCGAGCAGAAGCCCAAGTTCGGTGTGTTAAAGTCTCCGGCCGGGTCGCTCGTCAAGAGCGTCAGAAAAACCCCAAAAGCCAAGAAGAAGACCTCCGTCACCCCCAAGAGCACCCCGAAGAAACGACCCACCGCAGCGGACTTCTTCTGAAGTCCCGCTCTGACAGACTGTGATTGTGGATCTAATTCCCTCGTTCTGTTCCCGACATGAACTCTTTAATTATGAACTGATAAAAAAAAAAAAATGGTCTCCTGTTTGGAAGAGATATATAGTTATTTTTTTTTTTTTATGCGTATCCAATTTCCATGTTGGTATTTTGCCTATTTGTGGGTGAGCTGATGTTATAATAAAACATACTCATTCCATTTTACTGAACACGATTACCTGTGTGTGTGTGTGTGTTAGCGGTGTTTGTGTGGAGTGGAACAGAACATGAAGTTGCTAAGGAAAGTACTAATATCAGGGATGTAACGATCCATTCAGCTAATGGTTCGATGGTTCTAATGGTTTGATACACGATGCTGGGTCCACAGTTCAATATTAGATTTTGAGCAAAATCTGAATGACAAGTTTTATTTCAGAGGGAAAACAAAAGTGCAAACCAAGTTATGTTGGTTGTAAATGGCCTTTTAAAACTGGAATTAAAAAGGTCTGAATGTTTTTAGTTCAGACTTTTGGTTGTAAATGGCCTTTTAAAACTGGAATTAAAAAGGTCTGAACTAAAAACGTTCAGACCTTTTTTAATTCCAGTTTTAAAAGGCCATTTACAACCAATTCCATCCCAAATAAGCCTGAAGAGTAAAAAAAAGAGGAGAAACAACTATGTTTTTAAGACTCAGACACAACATTTAACCGTATACCTGCGACTTGAGTTTTGTGGTGCATATGGTGCAGCATGCTGCCAGTGTTAACCAGTTAAGTAAACCTTTATTTATACAGCACCTTTCAAAACGGTGAGTTACAAAGTGCTTCACAAAATTTAAAGCATAGAAAACAAAGGCGTTGCAACAGGATAAAACAGATGAATCCAACACTAAAACAATGTGAAAGGCTCTTATGATACTTGCCTGTCTTCAAGGTAAAGGATCCTAGACGTATAAGATGGCCGCATTATAAATCCACCCCTTCGAGACGATCCCCAATCTGGTATGAAAACATCTGTGCTCAAAACGTAATGAGGCATATGTGCTTAATCTTTTTAATGAATGTCGAGCACTCGGTTACACACAATGAGGAGTAAAGTCGGCCATCTGCTGCTGCAGCTGGACGGGGTTTACAGCGATCCTCTCTCTCGCGCGGGACAGGAGCTGTGCGGCCCGCTCCGGTCGTCCTCACCGGCCGAGGTGTGGAGGCTGGGGAGGCTTTCATCATGCGCAGGAGACGTACTGCGCCTTTGTCGGTTGTTCTCTTAATCGGAAACCCAAAATGCTGCCACACTTGCGGACTCGAAGCTTAGCAGAGCCTGAATCGACCTCGAGGTCAGCTGAGCTCCGGCGGACGCGTGATGATGACCCCAAGACCTTAACTCTGTGCTCTCTGGTGCAAAAAAGGCAATGCAGAAAAAGATCGTTCAGAATGTCATTTCTTAAATATTCGACCGCAGCTGAAATGTTCTCGACTCTCCAGTGTGTATCGTCAAATTTTTGTATCACAAAATTTCATGTCACTTACATCCCTAACACATGAACAGCAGTTTGATTCAAACCGAGGGCAGTTTTCTTGACTCCTGGTTCACGCTCTTCTGTAATTTAAGCGTCTGGTTTGTTGAGTATAATGGAAAGGTTAGGAGTTAAGTGGTTTCAGGATGTTACAGTACAATACAATACAATACAACTTTATTGTCCACACAAGGTGGAAAATTGTCTTTGGCTCACAGGCATTAACATAAGATCAACAGTACATAAAATCACACAAAACATGCATACAAAGAGACACTAGGAGGTACACAAGAACATATAAAAGTGCATTAGCAGGAGTTCAGAATATTGACTGCATGGGGAATGAAGGATTTCCTAAAAAACTTTTTTTGTTCCCCAAGGGACCCTGTAACGCCTCCCGGAGTCCACCAGCTCAAACTGAGAGAATAAAGGATGAGAGTCGTCTCTAACGATGCTCAGGGCTTTGTTCCTGGTCCTGTGGAGGTATAAGTCACTCAGCTGGGTCTGGGGGTTTTTCACTGTTTTGCTGGCTTGCTCCATCAAGACAATCCCCCAAACTCATCTGAAAATAACTCAAAATACACTCACAATTAATTGCCACATGTCAGAGCTATCAGGTGAAATTCTTCTATCTCCAAATGGCAACTTTTCAGAAAAACAGCCTTGTTTTTAGCTTGACAACCATTCATATTTGGGTTTCATAAACCTAAGGGTTGGAGAATTTTCTCAGCCCAGAGAAGTTAAGGTTTTCACCCCACAGCGACGATCTGTACCTATTTTTTTTTAATGAATTTAGAGCACTCAGTCACACAGTGTTATAAGAGAGTTGAGAGACGCATTTACTCATTTCATCAAAGCAGCCAGAGTGCCGTCACCATGTACAGAAGACATACTGAACACAAAACAACTCTGGACTGAGCGAGGCCTTGGATAACCCTTCTCTCACAGATGGAGAATCAGTGTGTTCCACCCAATCTTCTAGGGAAAATCAGCTGAGGCCAAGATTGCTTTTCCCTCAGAGAGAGAAAACTCTGCACTCTGTGTCACACTAATTTTACAGGCAAGTCAGGTAAAATTGCGGAAGACTGCCTTCTAGCCTTAAAAGCCTCAGCAGTCACCTATCCTGATAAATGAGAATATTCTGCCCTTGGCTGCCAGGTCAGCAGCGGGACGATAAAGGAGGGAGCTACAACAAACTGCAAGTTACAGGACACAATATGAAGGGTTCTGCTCTAAAATGATCAATTTTGGGAGAATATTTTCATCTTAAATTCACAAGCTAGTGCTCCAAAAATACAGATGATTCTGTCCTTAAAACCTTAACTGTTTTGCAGCAAAGATTTCAAAATGACTCGTAGCCTTAATAGAAACCCCTAAATGTGCTTCACTTGCATGCCAGCTTTCGTTTTGTAACAGGTGTCGACTATTTTCAAACGGTGGACATCTCAGCTGCTTCAGACTAATATGATGTGAGCCAAATTCAAATAATCTTGCTAATGTGCATGCAGCTAACTCTGCTCCTGGAAAGCAGGCGGCAGAGAGATTTATTGATCTTGGATAACAGCGCGCTTGAAATAGAGGGAACATGAGTAGAGAGATGAGACCATGAGTAAGGAGAACAGAGAAGGTCTGAGGAACAAAAACATACTTGAACCATGAAATGCAACACTGCAGAAGCCGTGAAAATGGCAGAAAATTGCAGATAAATTAAATTTGTAGTCTATTTACAATTGCATCTGTAGCCCATATTGCATCATTGTAGTTACCTATATAGGTGACTAATCAATCAATTAATTAAGTAATTAATTAATTTAACTATTTTGATCTTTTTTGTGCATATTATTCAAAATGGAAGGATATAATTTTTCATGCCTGTAATGAGCCCACAGCCTATGATTTCTTTAGATTTTTGTTCTCAGAGCCAGTGGCCGTAGTCCGAAAAGGACACAAGTCAAAATGAAATATTAAAATGTTCTTCAAACTGGTAAACTGTGATCCTTTAAGGTTTGGACCCATTTTTAGCAGCAAGAGGCAGTGGAGCTCGCTGTTTCAACCGACAGCTGACTCTGGAGACAATATTGTCGGTGGGTCCAAGTGCTGCAGGGATGGAAGAGACTCATTATATAGGAACAAATTCACTGAACTTATCCTTTAAGCTCTAAGCTTTTTGGGCCCAAATTTTGTGGCTTGCTAGTTTAACTTTGTTTCTAAGTTGCAGGGCTTGCGGCGACTCTATTGCCAGTAGTGAACCTTCTCATGTCAGCTCCTTTTTTTTCTTTAACTTTGTCAGGATTTTCAGAATTAGATCTTTTACTGTGAATTGGTCTCATGTGTTGTGTTTTATAACAGACTTTTGGCTGTGAAGATACCATTCCTGACTGCTCTCTTAGGGCAGCTGCAGCTGGAGACTCTGTTGGACAAAGGGGCAGAGAGGGGAGTTCATGCTGAACATGGTGAGACTGAGTAATATTAAGGCAATATGGGCAACTGAATACAAAGGGGCAGAGAGGGGAGTTCATGCTGAACTTGGTGAGACTGATATTAAGGCAATATGGGCAACTGAATAACCATCACTCTGAATCTCAGGAGCCTGAGGAGGATGACCAACCCCTCTATAAAAAGACCTAAAAATTGAAATTGAAAATACAGAACAGGAGATGAGGTATGGTATGGGCTCTTAAAATACTGAAGGTCGAAAAAGGAAGCATAAAATGAATGGCTACAATATTCAACCATGGGACATGGGACATGGAGGGAAAAAAAAAATCGAAGGTTGAAAAAAAAAAAGGTCAATGTAAAACAACTACAACAATGGAGTGCACACACCCGTGGGAGAGGTTCAAAGAATTTTATTTTGAGATTGGCCTCAAATATAAAGACATTAAATCAGTGCTTGGTGAGATCTCACAAAAGTACATCTTTTTTTTTTTTTGTTTTCAACCTTCGATTTTTTTTTCACCTCCATGTCCCTTCCCGGGCTCTGTAGCAATGTGTGTAGCTTCCAATATTCCAATGCAAAATAACTTTACAATATGTAACTTAAACATATTTTAATAGTAGCACATTGTACTGGAAATCCAGCATTCAAGCTTTTTTTCTGACCAGGTTTATTGATAACCTGGTTTATCTGGTTTTCAAATCTGGCTTTCCGTTGGCCACTGTGTCCTGTGATCTGGACAGCCAGAGTAAATTAATGCAATCTCTTAAATGTGCACTATGTAGTTTTGGCAGAGAAATTAGAAACGCAGAGGAGTGAATACATATTGTGGTATATTGTCATAACTGAATAAACAAACTGTCATCAGAGGAAAATATTGGGTCCCTGGAACACTGTTAGAAGCTAGAAAGCTACCTGAAAAATTTACTGTTTACAAATTTGTTTACACATTTACTATTCAAAGAAGAATCTTCAAGGCTTAACTTAGGTTCACAGTGCCTCAAAATGATTCAGTTTTGATTTATGATGACATAAGATAGAACAATTCTAAGAATTACATTTATAGTAATATGTTTTGTAAACTAATTGCAGACTTTCAAACTAATTTCTCCCCCCAAACTGCATAGTGACCTTTAACGTAGTCAATAAATGTCTGAGGTGTGCCATTTCCTCAAGTGTACTTTATTGTTCTCCACAGCATATTCTGAGACGTCAGATCCTGGAGCGACTCCTGTCAAAAATTTGAGCTTGCACTCATTCGAACACCACTTGACCTGGATTTCATGGAGTTTGTGTGTCGCCAGGAGCTGTACCTCCTGCAAGCACTCTCAAGACATGTTGACATACACCAAGGAATAATCCAAGCTCTGCAGGGGGGTATTCCATCAGGGCGGATAAAGGAAAAGCCTGGCTTATTTTGATAAGTCTTGCTAATTTAAATGAGAGTTCCGTTCCATTACCGTGGCTTAGACCATGGTCTGGGTGAATACTCGATTCTGACTGGCTGCAGGGTGTCCATTAATTCCTGATAATGGACACCTACTAAGTAGTTCCAGTGAAACTGTCTGTTCACCGTTCTAAATTAATGCGCTGGCTAGGTAGCATCAGCCTGTATCTAAAATGAGTAACCATAGCAACAGGGACGCAGTCAAAGCCTCCGTTTACAATTTATTGCAACACGTTAACAAGCTAACATCTAATTACAACAATGAGTGACTTCAACATTTCTTTTAACCTATTTGGAGAATATGACAACTTTGATGACTGGGATGCAGCTGAAGAAAGAGAAATTGAAAAGAAAAGGGAGAAACGGCACAAGGAGTTAACACCGGGAGAATTAAATCAAATAGAAGATGAAAAAGATGAGATCGTCCATTAATTCCTGATAATGGACACCTCGTCGGGCATTATCCCTTACTTATGATACACGCTTTAATAGAATGTTACCTACAGCTATTGTGTGAAACTGCTCTATTTTGAATGTTTTTTTTCTTTTCTTCAGGTAATGTACTTGAACACTTCGTCCAACAACCGTGCATTAACAGCCTATGGCTTCTTCCTACAGGCAACTGAAGGCCATGGAGTGCCTTTAAGGTGAATTCATAGAATAAAGCATAGTCTTTGGAAAACTAGCTCATACTACGACACTTTTGGCTGAGCATGTCTTTGACAGACCTTTGGTCAACTGTGTATATTTCAGGGTCAGAGGAGATCAGGGAGTGGAAAATGTACAGATAGCGAGATTCATGTTTTCTATTCGTGGCACCGACTGGGGAAGCTTCATCTCTGGTAAAAGTGTTCATAATCAGAGGTAAAGTGCAACATTTCCATTAACTCACTTAGTGCCATGGAATTCTCAGCAGTCTACACCTTACAGTGCCAGTGCAATATGGCTGCTGCACTCTCTTTCATTCCGAGCGTGATAAAGAGTGAAGTGTGAGGTTGTTGGGACGCAACCTGAGTTTGCTTTATTGGATTGTCACTGAAGTTAGTCATTTTTAAAATATTCTTTACTTTGTGCAATATGCATTGTCAAAAGAATACATCCTATCCTGTGAGTCTTACTCATTAAGCGAAACCTGGAACATCCATTTTCTGGGCAATTATATCAAAGTCATGTGTTATTTTTACTGTATAGAGCAGACCTGGGCATTATACGGCCCGCGGGCCGGAACCGGCCCTCATGATGGTTCTGCCTGGCCCGGGAGGTCTAAGACAAACCACACCATTTTACTTAAGAAGCCAAAAAAAACTGAATGAGATTGAACCTAAATTGGCTTTTATTTTGAAACGCTTGTGTCGTGAGTGTGCTTCTTCCTGTCACCGTTCACGTTGATGTGAGTGATGTTTGAAGTCATAGCGACATCTGCTGGCGAGAGGCGGGCCGGCTGAGGCACTTCTCATTTTGTTCGTGCAATGCAGTCGATGGCGGTACAATTTGGGGTCGCCTTCCACACAAAATGAGCACTAAAAAGCAAAAGGTTGATGCCGAATGTAGACTGTTTAAGAAATCATGGACTGCTAAGTATTTTTTCACTGAGGTTGGCGGTACAGCTGTGTGCCTAGTTTGTAACGAACATGTGGCTGTATTCAAAGACTACAGCTTGAGCCGTCACTTCGAGACAAATACAGAAATCTATCGGAAGATGAGAAGATGAGGACAGCCGATTGCTAGCTAAGCTACAAAAGCAGCAAGGACTTTTTACAAAGCTTCATAGAACGAAGCTTATTGTTTTTTGGCATTGACAATCCACAGTGGATTATCCAACAAACAAACTCAAGTTCTCATAAATTGTGGAAAA
Organism: Centroberyx affinis; assembly: GCF_046629955.1. NCBI lineage: Eukaryota > Metazoa > Chordata > Actinopteri > Beryciformes > Berycidae > Centroberyx > Centroberyx affinis. The sequence continues at coordinate 37,766 of NW_027282608.1, read as the reverse complement.
AAAGTAGGCTAACGTGTGCATGTGTGTATATGAGATGGTGTAGCCTACTGGTTTGGATTTTTTTTTTCATCAGGTTTGTTTGGTTTTATTTTTCAACCTTGCTTTTTGGACCTGCAGTGCATGTTTTTTTTTATCTTTTGGCATGCTGAGAGATTTTTTGTTTTGTTTAGTTTTTTTAATGGAAACATTTTTACCCAAAATGGTCAGTCCTGTACAGTAGGTTCAAAGACTCCTGCATATAGCTTAATTTTCTTAATAAGATGCTGTTTGGAGTGATTTTCAATATAATAAATGCTGAAGAATAAGTGCACAGTATGTTTTTCTATAATTTAATCTAGTGATAAAATTAGAGGTTATGGCATGACAAAATTTGTTTGGCCCCCGGCAACAATCTGGGTTTCTCATGTGGCCCCCCAGGGAAAATAATTGCCCACCCCTGCTCTAGATCTTCACCTAGAGCAGCTTAATAATTTCTTAAAATCATTCTTAAAGGGTGTAGGTCCAAACCTGACTGACAACACTGCCCTAAGGATCAGTAAGTCCCTTGGAGTCCTTAGAGACCTAATGGACAAAGTTGACCAAGAAATAGGGATGTCTAGTCCATCTGGATTTCACAAGAATAGCAGAGAAAATGAGGACATCTTAGGACTGGTTAAAGTATTCATGGAGTCAGGGCTTTTCGGGAATTGTCCTGGTAGAGAGCACACAGCTTTCCCAGCCTTCAAGAGAAATCTCATCTCCAAGCTTAATTACAGGGAGATGTGGCAATGGATGAGGAGCAAAGAATTTAGCATGGTACACATCTAAGATGATACAAAGGCATCATGTGAGGTAGACTTGTCAGTCAGATGCTCAAAGAGACACGCCGTTGCTGTACTTTATATATTTGCACCGGTCATTTGAAAAACTGTTGTAGTAAAACAACAAAATGTGTGTCTGAAAAAATTTAGATGTAAACATATAAACATCGCACAAAAAGTTCGGAACTTTGTGTTTGGTAGATTATTTCTCTGTTGTAACAATGCTTCTTGGCAATACATTTTATACCGTTGGAAAGCCTGTTTATTTCCCTTTTAAATGGTGCCTCATTTGTAAGGAACATGCATTTGTGGGATGAGCAGCACAGCTGAGTATGTGGGTTGCGCTCATGTAAAATTTGCCAAATCTTCTCTGCCAATGCCAAACAGCTTATTCTGCTGTTGCTATTGACTCTTGTTTGGTGTTGTTTGGTGGATTAGATGATTGAAGTCTATCAGTAACAAGGAAGAAACAAGACATATTGGCAATTTTACAATTTATTCATTTAACAAACAGTCAGGAGCCTCAGTAGCGTGTGGAAGAACCATACACAGCCACAACAGCCTGGCACCTCCTCCTCATGCTGGGCACCAGCCTGGTCACACACTGCTGTGGGATGGCATTCCACTCCTCAACCAGGATTTGTCGCAAGTCAGCCAACGTGGTTGTGTCGGTCACTCTAGCACGAACAGCACGCCCAAGCTGATCCCATAAGTGCTCAATTGGGTTGAGGTCAGGACTGTTGGCAGGCCATTCCATTCTCTCTACTCCCAAATTCTGGAGGTAGTCTCTGATAAACCCTGCTCTGTGGGGGCGAGCGTTGTCATCTTGGAGGATGGAGTTCGGTCCCAGACTGTGGAGATATGGGATTGCCACTGGTTGCAGAATCTCATCTCGATATCTCTCTGCATTGAGATCGCCTCCAATGATGACAAGCCTCGTTTTTCCAGTGATGGAGATGCCGCCCCACACCATCACACTGCCTCCACCAAAAGGTGTTACTCTATCGGTGCAGCGATCAGCATAGCGTTCTCCCCGTCTTCTCCACACTTTGACCCTACGATCCAACTTCCGTAGGCAGAATCTGGACTCATCGCTGAACATAACGTTCCTCCACATGTTCAGGTTCCGGTGCAGGTGCCAATCAGGTACCTGATTGTCAGCACCTGGGGGTACCGGAAGCTCAAAACAAGAGTCAATAGCAACAGCAGAATAAGCTGTTTGGCATTGGCAGAGAAGATTTGGCAAATTTTTCATGAGCGCAACCCACATACTCAGCTGTGCTGCTCATCCCACAAATGCATGTTCCTTACAAATGAGGCACCATTTAAAAGGGAAATAAACAGGCTTTCCAACGGTATAAAATGTATTGCCAAGAAGCATTGTTACAACAGAGAAATAATCTACCAAACACAAAGTTCCGAACTTTTTGTTCGATGTTTAAATATGGAGATGTAAATATGTAGCCTATGCATGTTTGTCCATGTTTGTCCAATCCATGTATCTATCAATGCATCACATTTATTGAACATGGATGAATAAATGCAGACATATCCAAATGTTTTCTTTTCTTTGTTCATTTATTAAACTGCATATGTACATAAAATGACAACATTCAGGTCTTACTTTTAACAAAACTTTTTTAAACTCAGTGAGGGATACAGTTTCCCTAGGTCCAGATCTTTGAATCTACCCACTTGTGAAACAAGTTGACAATTCTGTCTGAATATCAGGCAAGGATACAGTGTTTTTAGTGTAAATGTGTCAGAGTTGTCACTAGGCATCTCAGGAACACCATCATCATCATCGTCGTCATCATCATCAAATTAACCCATTACAACACATTACAACTAAAAATCAGTGAGGGACACTGTTTTAGTGTACATCCTTTCATTTTTCTCATGCGTCAGAGTCAGAGTTGTCACTGAGCATCTCAGGAACATCAAAGTAACCCATAAAATCAAGATCTGGCTCCAAGAATCTCACTTCCTGGAAGCTGAGCTGATCTATGTCAATGCCATCAAAGACCTCAGCAATGATCTGTAGTATCTCTTTGGCATGCTGCAGTTTAAAAACCGTAATGTTGTCCATAATGGAACCAATATCACTTTATATACTGACTGTGTTCTAAAACAGCCTCAATCCGTACTAAAACCAGTGCATGCTGACTTGTCAGTATACAGACATGTAGTGTCTTTGACTAATTTTGACCAGAATTCCACCAACATGTCCCTGATCAAGATTCTGTCAGATGGCTCTACTTGTCCACACTTTGTGGGAGCGGAAACCACTTCCTCAAGTGTTTCATAGATGGGTAGAGGCTCTGCACACTCCCCTGAGTCACAGGTACAAGTTGAATGACAATACGTACAACATAAATGGCCCGGCTCAGTGTTAGTAGGGTTGCTTTCAAAGTAGCCATAGAGGTTTTTTCTAATGCATCCCTGTTTGTGATGCTTTACAAGTTCTCTGACCGATTTGTCCACATGAACATACTGTTTTGTGTGATAAAGTACTGCATCTGCATTACAGCCGTTTCTGCCTGCCCTGCCTATTTGCTGGACAAGGTCCTCTGCATCTTCTGGGGCACCAAACATCACAACATGTAAAATATTTGGAAAGTTCAAACCCATCCCTAAAGAAGTTGCGGCAACAACCACTCTACAGTTTCCTTTACCGTTCAAAGAGGATACCACTCGTTTTTTCGAGAGTACTACTATGAAATACTATGAAATGAAAGCTCATTTTTAAGGTAACCGTACACTTTCCCAACAGCTTTTAATGTCCGGCAATAAATGATGATGGGTGACACTGACTGTCCTTTATCCACTACCTCCTTTACCACCCAATCAAGGCACTTAAGGTTGGTGGTTGCTGGCACTTGACACATTCCTAATCTGATATTTGGTCGATTGGGGCTAACGGTCACTTCTATTACACTCTTCATGATGAGATTCTCTGTCACATGGCACCGGGACTCCTCCCCGGCGCTCATTGGACCGGTCGATTTTTCAGCCGAGAGAAACCACTGTGTCATGTCACGATGCCAGACCAGAAGCAGTCAACTGTGGAGTGGGCGGGTTCAAAGGTCTGGACCCAGGCAATGACAGCGAGCAGAGAGAGCAGTGAGTTAAAACAGAGGAAGATATATTTTTTTCTCCTTTCATTGGCTGCATCACTGATCGATTTTAAGTTATTTTGCTGTTGAAGCCTTAATTAATGAGTGTGGTCCACCGCTCCTCAGTTAATACACCGATACATCCTCACATAAATGCAGTCATTTACCGTTATTTGAGAGCAAATTCTATTTCCTGTTTGATATTCAACAGTGCATAAGTGTTGATTGACAGGTCTTTAAGTTGGGACTCATTTAATACCCATTAGCTGTATGTAAAGCGGGTTGCTGGAAATTAATTTATTCATCCATGCAGATGGCACAGATGAAAATTGAAAATATAGGGAGAGAGGTGGTCTGATTATTATTGGAGTGTACAAGGGTGTGAACAAAGGGGAAAATATTTTTCATAGACTGATCTGATATGAGAAGAATCTCTTGAATATGACTCTTTCACAGTGTTTCATCATTAATGTCTTTGTGCATAAGAGATAAAAGGTAGAGATATTGTACTGTAAGTGATATGGAAATGTTACCTGTCAGACCTAGTAAGATTGCCATCGAGACTGACTGACTTATGTAAAAGTGACTCAGGCTCTTAGTCAGACATGAGACTGACATGTTAAATTGTCATCAGATTAACTGAAAGGGGTTATGGGGAAGCAGTGCCAGACTTTTTAGCCTCTATATTTTAATTTAAATAATAATTTAAATACAATAAGATTTCCATTAAACAATCATTTGTGGGTATTCAGTTAAATGCGTTATCTGTTATGTAGTGGATATCAAATGCTATACATAGTTTTACACACACACTGTGGTGTCCTCTGTGACGGGGAAAACAGAGATGCAGAACCAGGGAGTGGAGAATATTCTGTAAAGTAAGTAAAAACAGTGTGAAAATTTTCATCAGACAGGGTTAGGTATTTAACAATTTTAAATGTTCAGTAAAGCCGGTTTCAAACAGAACTAAGGTATGCAGATATTTTTCGTCATTATCATTGTTCATAGGTCAATGATTAAGTCAGCAGACTATGCACAAGACAATACAAAAAAAAAACTTGCCTCTTTGAGGTGGGCCACTGGTCTTTGGAAAGAATCCTGAATTCTCTGTCCTGTGTAGGCATGAAAATGTCAACATAGTCAATTTGAGGACTGAATTACGAAGGTAAATACCAACCTGAACAGGCCTAACACGGCAGGACTTACTCGCAGAAGTGGAAGCTGATTTTGTGCTTTGTGCTCATTTGTGCTTGTTACTTCACCTGCACAGATATGGCCAATCAAATGTCAATGGAAAGTATTTTTTACATTTATTCACTGTTCAAATCCTGTTTCAGTTTTACTTGATAGGGTGTAATGCAATACTGCCGCTCACTGATCCAACTGTCTCTCGTTCCTCCTATCAGATGTGAACTCCCCAAAAAGTGAATGACATTTTTAACAATGCAATCAGAACTGTGCAACGCTTGTAGCCGAATCACATGGTAATTGTGTGTTTATACTGCACCCATATATTTAGGGGTGCCAAATGAATACACTGCTATAATCCAATTCGCCATAGCACATATTGATGGCTGATTCAGTATCTGTTGTCCTTCACTTCATAACTTACATTACTTGGAGACACCCACACAGTCTGTCTCCCAAAGACCTACTATTTGCGCTGGTTGTTTCACTATTCACCAAGGACTTGGTGAATAGTGAAACAAGGAATCTTGAGGAGTGCACATTTGGTCTCAGTGAGGAGTCTGTGATGCGCCTTTTGTACTGCCTACTATTGTTGCTGTGTCTCACATCACCTGTGTCGACATCTGAAACAGAAACTTAACAGAATATTTGAAATTGGAATCTAACATTACAATGCTAAGAACCTGAATTTCAAAAGCTACAACACATCAGCGCTTGCCTCTTAAGGCTAGCACAGATCTTTCAGGTGTGGATGAAGTTTGTCTACTAGTATGTTATTGGTAATTATTTGTAATGGGTCTGTGTTCGCCTGTGATAGGATTATGAAATCTGTACATTTCGACATAGAAATCAACACAGTGCATCCGTGAAAACCAAATTCAAAATCCCCAAAAAATCAAATGTTAAATGCATTTCTATCATTTTTAACTTGAAAAGGACCTACTTCTTTGGCCAGGTGTGGATCTCACAGGAGATGGAGGACTTTGTCTCCTCGGAAAACGCAGATTCACAGGACTGGTCCTCCAATTTCCTGTATGAAGATGTGAAATTAAAAAAAGGTTATTGGAACCGTTGTACATTGGAATTACATTATCACATTGCTGAGAGCCACTCTTGAGTCTTAATTGTGTGTTTCGATGGCACTCAAGTTGTTAGTGGTGTCACTTCAAATAGCTTTACATTTGAATACTAGCACTGTGTGTCGTCTCTCCTTTGAAGGCATGGTGATAAAAGTATTTTTAAAACAGTTTTTAAAATAAGGAATATGACATTGTTTATGCAAATAACAAATGTTAATCACATGGGGAAAGAAACACTACTTTCCCAGTAATCCATCTAGCATACCTCGTCTTTCATCATTGCGGCTTGTCAGCCCTACTGGTGGAAAACAGAGAAAACAAAAATAACAAAATTATGTAGATGACCTATTTTACAGTGTGATGGGAGGAATATATGGAAAATGAAAATGTAAGAAATGCCTTACATGTAACGGGGGAAGTTATGGATGTTGATATATTAATGGTTTGGGGTGAGATGTGGACATCCACTAAAGAAATATAGATAGAAAAATCAATTAGACCCAAAATTACCCTTTTTAAAAAGCCTTATACTCTTCAAAGCCAGTATAAAATAGTTCACAACGTATTGAAAAACGTACAAGATAACAGAGCCTTAAAAACGTCGGGAGTAGGGCATGATTTTTTTTTTATTATGAGGTTGAGGTTTGGCTCTTGCTAAAAAAAGACATAATTACAATGATCAGAATTACTGTATTTCATGTGTAGATTTATTAGCCAGAAAATACTTTAAAGGAACTGACATTAAATCAATAAAAAGAGCATTGACAGTAATTGTTAAAACCCAACCAATGATTTACTTTTTTCCTCATCAGCACACAAAATCGACTCTACTGTATGTGCAATGCTTGGTCTGTCATCCACTGACCTATAAAAATACACAGAAACACATCTAGTAGTTTCATTCATTGTAGTGGACCACTTACATTTTTTGGCTGGCAGGAGACTTTGACTTAGTTGTGTTGAGTCAAGTAAGGGATAGTAAGGGACAGTTGCCTCCGTGGAGTCCATTAATTCCTGATAATGGACACCTCGAAGGGCATTATCCCGCTTATACCATGGTCACTTGCCAAAGAAAAAAAATAAGACCATTTATTTATATTTTCATGCGTTTTGTAATCAAAATCTAAAGTTTTTCAGAAGCCATAACTCAGTTTCCCTGGTAACACCTGAGGGTTTGACTAATACCTGGAACAATCATTACCATCCCATAAGATTCTTATGCAACGGAAACGTTGTTCACTGCTCCAGTAAATAGGACGAACCTTAGATAGGACTTGGCAGCAGGAGATATTTCTAGTCCGCTCAGCTCATAGAACCCTTTGGCTCAGCTATGAGCCAGAAAGCTAACGTTATGCTAGCAACATTCAAAGTCAATAACAAACAGTAAATATAATTTGACAGTATGTTTAACAACAAGACTAGCTAGCTATCCAGCCATGTCATTGTCCCCAAATCAATATCAAGATTTTCACGAACAAATGAGCTCGGCCATGTGTCTGTGGGCTGCAGCCTGAAGTAGCGAGTTGAATAGCGAATGGGATGTGAGATGATCGCTTACCGTATGTGATGCAAAGTATCAGTCGGTTCAGAGGGGCAGTGTACCTCTTGCAGCTTGTGTGTTACAGTCGCCATCCTGTGGTGTTCAGAGGATGAGGCTGTTGCTATGGTTACTCATTTTAGATACAGGCTGATGCTACGTAGCCAGCGCATTAATTTAGAACGCTGAACAGACAGTTTCACTGGAACTACTTAGTAGGTGTCCATTATCAGGAATTAATGGACACCCTGCAGCCAATCAGAATCGAGTATTCACCCAGTTAAGTCACTGTCAGTTACTATCTCCGAGTCTGAATTGATTCACAAAGAAAAACAGTGACAAAATTACTTTTCAGTTTATAATAAGAGAGTTGATAAGTTTCATCCTAGAGAATATCAAATTTCAGAAACAAAATAAGGAGTTCATTACTCTCCACATAGTCACTGAAGATCTTCCTCTTCCTGCTCCTTTTAACAGGAATGTCACCCTGACTCGAGGGGCTGCTCACTGCAGAGCCAATGTCCAGCTCCACCCCTCTGGACCTAATCCAGCTCCACCCCTCTGTACCGACTTGCACGCCACCCCTCTCCCTCTGGACCTAGTCTGACCTAGACCTAGTCAAGCGCCACCCACTGGCTGTTAACGTTAATGCAAGCCCTTCGTCAGATCGTACTTTAACCTAATGGAAAAAAAATCAGTTTATTGTTGATGCGCAAAGGTTAGGTCAAAGTAACCATAAGACTTGCATGGAACTTTAGATGCTGGCATATATTACCTTACTTTTCTCTAATATTTTTCATGATACCACCAGCATGTTCAGCATCGTTTCTGTGACAAACGGCATGACTACACTTACAAGTAGGCAATGTGATGTGATTACTGTGTGTGCAGATGCAACTGTTCGGTGAAAGACATGTATCTTACCTGAAGCTCCCCAGACCTTCTCAAAGATCTTGTCGTAAGATGACCTGTTCCTCATTTCCTCCCGGAGTCTTAGGACAAGGTTCATCTTTGAGCCTTTTGGGTCCAGGCCACATTGCTTGCATAGTTGTCGAACCATGTCCACCTATTATTTCAACATGACAAAAAAAATCAATAATAACAATATTTTGCTTAATCCACAACACAGTGAATTAACAATTATTGTAACCAGCCGTTACCCTGAGATTAATTAGTGCATCTTGGAGCCTCTCTTCCGTCATTTGGAGATCAGCCATTTCAGCAGCCTGCCTTGGTGCATGAAACTTTTCATGTTCTGTGTTTAAAACAGTATCCCCCTTTCTGGTCTTCGGTCCAATCCAAGGTGCCAGTTGTTGTAACTTGGTGAAACCACAAAGGGGTTCTTTCGACTGCCTTGAAATTGGAAAAAAAAAAAAATGCTTCAATACAAAAACCTGTTTTTGGACAAACCATGTTCATAGCAGCTGAACTCAATGACAGACAACTGAGTAGATACAGGAACAGAGATGTGAGTAACTAAGTGCCTTGTGTGAACCCACAGTGATGCACTTTGGGGAGTAAAGGTATATTAAATTGAGAATGTTGATTGGTATCCGCACTTAAAACAAGAATATGTGTATGTGTCAGGGCTTCAAACTGCATGTAGTTGTGGAGCATTGTGGCCTTTCTAGGGAAGGTCTTATTTTCCGTTCAAGGACTTCAGTTGCTCGGCTGACAGCACGGTGAGTCTAGGAAAGTATAAGAGATAGTAAGGCACACATTCAAAAAAATAGGAACACTACAACATTTCTTGAATGTGCTTCTTACCTGAAGTGATGTACGAAGTAGAATACACAAATGAAGGGTGATGAGAATATGGTCGTTGAAATTGTGAATTCCATCACTCCATTCTTGATATCGGTACATCAGCCCACAGTCAGGACATGCCCTGCAGTATGTAGAAAAGCCTGCTGTACTTACTGGGTCTGTAATACTGTTCATTCACCAATCAGAGGCTTTAACCCGCCCCCTGACTTTTGATGGATGAAGTTGACAGATTTATTTATTTTGCTGCAGCAAGTTACACTATGGATAAATGAAAGTATATATAAATAAATAAATAAAATTATAAATAGAGATGAATAAGTAAATAAATTAATTAATATACGAATGAATAAATAAATATACAAATGTGTAAATATATAAATATATATATAAATTAATAAATAAATACATAAATACACAAATAAATTTAACATTTATATATTTAATGTCTCATTTAATTTGTGATTTATTTATTTATTGTGACAAGCATTAAATCACATAATTATTTATTTATTCATTTATTTAAGCATTTTATTATATAATTCTATATTTATTAAGCATTAAATTATATAATTATTTATTTATTTATTTATTTAAGCATTTTATTGCATAATTATATATTTATTCATTTATTTAAGAATTTAATTCTATAATTATTTATGTCTTTATATATATTTAGTTTCGGCCCTTAAAACCCTCCATACCACAGTGAGTCCCACTCTCTGCCGTTAATTTAAATACATCCATGTCTTCCGTTGCCCTGTAAACTTTAATGTTAGTTATTACCTGTGGTATTTAAGTGACGTTAGTGGAATTATTTAACCGATAACCGTGTTGTAATGCTTCAGTGCATTTAATTGCACGTGCTTCTCACAGTCTTGTTGTTTATCTGAACCTGTGATTTTCATGTGATTTTATATTGTTTTATATGTTTTTTTGTACTGTAATGTTTGTAATGTGTTTTTTATATCTTGTGCTTTAATCAGGGCGTCCTTGAAAAAAGAGCTTGCTCTCAATGGCCCTCCCTGAATAAATAAATGTTTACATACATACATACAACTGAACTGAACATACGCGCCATGAGTCTGTACAGGATCTGTCAGGGAAATCGCTCTCTCTCACACACACACACACACACGCGCGCGCGGAGGGAGAGAAAGAGAGAGAGAGAGAGCGAGAGTATAATACTAATGGTGGAGTCTATTTAATAGTAGGTCTTCACAGCAGCTCCAGTGTGTGTGTGTGTGTGTCTTCTCCTCTGCTCTGGTCTTGCCGATGGAAAGCAGAGCCAGCCTCCGTTCACTGCTCCTATTCGGATTTTGCGAGGATGTAAATGGAAACACGGGAATCCGAACAAAGTAGAATTTGGGATTTGGCTTTCATCCGGACATCCAGCAGACACTTGGGAGATGTCCGGTTGAGGTTTTTTTTTTTTATTTGTTTGTTGTAATTTACGGGACATAAAACGCTATGAGGTTGTGACTACAGCGAAAATTGAGGTAAGTAGTTAAGTTTACTCCACATGATTATTTATTCCAGGATGTATTGGTTATTAGATAGATATGAGAGCTTACATTGCGACCATCCCTAAAGAAAAATCACTATAATATGCCTATAGGAATAGCCTATTCCTAGGGGACTTAAAGTGTGTCTGCGCTGCTTAGCCTATCCTTCTTTGTGGTATTTTTTTATCTCCTACAGTGGCACTGCTATATTCCTATAATATTCATATACGGACTTGCTGTGTGTCTGCGCTACTCAATAGTGAGTTTAAAGCCAAATTATCGTGGTTAATGTCTTTTTTTTTTATATCGCTGGATAATAGCCTACTCTTTTCACATTCCTATAGGGACTTGAGTCTGCGCTGCCCCCCATATAACGAGTCTACGGCGTGCTTAATGTTATTTTTTATCTCCTAGTGTTGTAGTAGGCTACTCGAGATCGGTCTTGGTCTCGAGACCGGTCTTAAGACCACATTTTGAAGGTCTCAGTCTCGTCTCGGAATCGACTGCATTTTTACTCGGTCTTGACTCGGTCTCGGACAAAGAGGACTCCGAATTTTATCTCAAGACCAGTCGAGACCACAACTGTAGTAACATCATAACCTGCCGGTGCATTGTCTTGATTTTTTTTTTTTTTTTTTTTACTGTGATTGGATGTAAAAATTTCCAAACAATAACATAGCTAATTTTAAGTTTGAAAGTTTATTAACCGTTGCCACCCTCACCCCCCTCAGGGCTGCGCCAAGAAAGAGAAGCAGGATGGAGTGGGACAGCCATGCGCCATGTGTGGCTTAATAGAATGAGAATAATACGATTTGCCTGCAAAACAAGTTTGAACAAGCAGCGATTCTATACAGGCCCGCGGCGCATTCAGTTATTATTAAATTATAATTTCACTAATGTTAGGCTTCTTAAATTCCCCAAGGTTACCTACCATTAAAGTCTGTAGGACAGCAGAAGGTGTGTTATCAGGTTACTGTTTATACCGTTACTAACACAGGCGAGTACATTGTGGAATTTTAAGTTTCAATTTCATCTGCACAACGGGGCTTATTAGGGGAGAGCGGGGCAAGTTGTCACATTGGTAAATTGTCTGAGTGGCTTTATTTCTGAAAATAAATATTTTACAGCCAAAAATGTTTACTTTCTTATTACAATGTTACCTATGTTGATTACAACAGTCTAAGGCAAAAGACTATAACATAAAAACAATTTGTAGCCTATACATGAAAGTAAATAATGAAAATCTTAGTGTTTTTCTTATCATTTCAGGAATCAAAATAATTATACATTGTGACACAAAAAAGCATAGGTCAGCTGATAATAATTTTGGATGTTGTAGTGAAGCAATGTTTTAACACTTCTGATTCATTCTGCCCACTGTATTGAGCCTTTCCGAAGGTCAGGGAAATAGAATTGCAATGTTTCAGATCAAAGGGTTGCCTTCTGTCACTGAGTACATACTGTACATCCATTTGTATTTTACCAAAATTCCTAAACAATGCTTTCTTTCTTTTGGAATTTTAGCAGAGAAATGGTGTAAATGTTAAGCCATTACTATGACTACATTCATGGTCCTGAAAATGGACTCGCATCGGTCTGGTCTCGGTTTTGACTCGGTCTCGCCCCCCCCCCCCTCGATCTTGGTCTTGACTTGGTCTCACCCTCCTCAAAGTCTTGGTCTTGACTCGGACTTGATACGCTCTGGTCTTGGTCTCGGTTTAGGTGGTCTCGACTACAACACTATTATACCACTCCTATACCACTATAATATTCCTATAGTTTTGCCTGTGATATTTCTATGGCATCCCCTCTCAAATTGATCATGAATGCAGAAAATTGCATTGTAACTCATGTAAACAGACAGAATTTAAAGGATATAATGCATGTAGCCTGCCGTTTTCTTTTAATGTCACCTTTAACTCGTGCCGTTGTGATGCCTCTCTCATGCAGGACGCTGTGTAAAATGTTGGGAGAGTGTTTTTCCTCCGTGACTGCGCTCCTCTTCGTCTATGTAGGATTATCAGCAGTATGGTGTGAGTATTTTCTCCCAAATAAGCATCGTCCCATCCTATCCCATCCCACCTCATCCCTCCGCTACGTGATGATGATGTGTCAGTGATTTTTTTTGGTAACACTTTATAATACAGCCCTCCTTCTTTCTTTGATTTTTTTTGGGTTAGTTTGTTGCATGGTGTTTGAGAAAAAGTAAAAAGTTTAATGTTAAGTTTTGTTGTGGTAATTGTTTGTTTTGTTTTGGTAAGAATAAAAAGATTCTATTTTAGTATTTTTTTTATTTTTTTTAGTATTCTATTTAATCCTATTCTATTACGTTTTCTCACTGTTTGTTCAAAAGTTCATGTTGCATGGTGTTTCTTAGCTAGTCTTGGGTCCCTTATTGTAACATCAGATGGGCATAGGTCCTGTAATGTTTGACAGTGTTTACTGTGATCATTTGTTTTTACTGGGTAATTATACAGTATGGACGGGAGAACAGCACATACCTTGTTGGTTCTAACCATTTACAGAGTAAGAACGGCCAAACAGTGTAAACTTCATAATCCAGCCCGCCCCCTGTTGTTACTCTGTATTTACAGAGTACTTACAGAGTAAGAACAGGAGAACAGTGTAAACTTCATAATCCAGCCCGCCCCCTGTTGTTACTCTGTATTTAGTTAGTTTAGTTTATTGTCCTTGGGGGGAAATTATTTTTCACAAAACTGTACATCACAAGGAGAACCAACAATACACTCTACACACATCATCACAAAAACAACATAAAAAGACAAGACTCATAGTTCCCTTAGCGAGTCACCCTGTTTAGGGCTGCTATGGCTGTGGGTATCAGGCTTTTGCCAAAGCGAGCCCTTCTGCACCTCAGGGTGCTGTACCTGCGCCCAGAGGGCAGTGCGGTGAAGTGGCGATTGAGTGGGTGTGTGATGTCCTGTGCTGTTGTATTTGCAATGCGTGTGATGGCCTTACAGTTGAGCTCTGAGAGGTTGGGAGTGGGGAGACCTATTATCTTGGCAGCAGTGTTGGTTATGTGTGTGAGTTTAACCCGGTTTGTGACAGAGAGCATGTTAAAGAAACAGGTGGCGCAGCAGAGCAGGATTTACAGAGTAAGTACTCTGTACTTATAGAGTAAGAACGGGAGAACAGCACATACCTTGTGGTTTCCGTGTAATTAAAGAATAAAAACATTTTTATAACTCCCTGCATACCTAATTATTGTGTAATTAAAGATATACTATGTATATTATTACATTACTGTATTGTTAGTTTTCCGTCCTCGGATGACAATACAAGCCTTCTGTGCACTTGAGAGAGGTGTTTGCTTTCTACTCCAGCCTGCCCGTTATGAGCTGCTGCAGTGCTGGACGAACATGCCTGCTAGGAGCTAATTTTCAAAAGTATAGACCCATTTCTCGACTTGTTCTTATTCAAATTCATACAATGAAGTGTAAGACATAAGCATAATAAATCCCCAGAGTGTGGGTGAAGCTTGCCTGCCAAACTCACATGCCGAACTCACACAAAAAAAACGATTGTCACAACTGCCATGAGCAAAGGGCAAAAGCATTTGTTTTTATTGCACTTCAATCCATATACATATATACTTCATACGAGGAAGTTACACCTTAAGTTCCAGGAAATTACATGGTAATGACGGGGAGTTACACTCTAAAACACGGGCTGTATTATAAAGTGTTACTGATTTTTTTTTTTCTGTCTGTCATGCCAGCTCTTCCCATCTGACTGTGCTCTCTAACCTAATGAAAAATAAAAAATAACTATAACTACTAATATTCCTATAATACTCCGCTAGGGACTTATAGTGAGTCTATTCTTACAGCGACTAATAGTTTTTCTGTATCCTTATAAATTCTGTCACAGGATTACTATAACCAGGACTATATCATTACAAATTTTCCAGATAGCGAGCATGCAGACAGACAGGCTGTTTCACTTAACACCCCAAAACCAGATGATTTTCTGTTGCCAAATCCTCTGCTTGGACGCGATTCGGAGACAATGCTGCTGAAGGATTTGAGACTCCCACACATGCAATGCAACAACATACATACAAATGCAAAAATATGTGACAAATGAAAATCCTTCTTGGCTGTTTGGCTTTTCCTCTGGGCTGCAATTATTCTCAGCCTGTATATGTGGTGCAGATGGTCCAGGCTGAGCTGTCTGCAGTCACTGGTGCAATCATTTTATTCCCACCTCTTCTCTGTATCTGAAATAATAATTCTGTAGTCATTTCATTATATTGCCAGTGTCGCTATTACTGTTGGCCCCCATCATGGGAGTCAATTGGGTGTAACAAGGTTTGGCACTTGTCCTATCTTGGCATGAGTGAATCCAAATCTGATCTTCTAGTTTTTGTCATTATAATGGAGGGTAAGGATCAAGCAAACCTGCCAGAAATCCTTGAGGAAGCCGTATCTATGTCCACTAGCAGTCAAAAGTCTGGGCACACCTGACTGAATGTAGGTTTTTCATTCTCTTTGCCATTTTGATCTAAAGACTTCTGTAGCAGCTGTAGGCAGTCCCAAAAGGCCACGAGGGAGTAAACATGGGAGAAAACACTGTGACGCGCATAGTGAAAAGAATTCAGTTCCACTTCAAAGATATGCTTTTGAAGATTTATTCTTCCGCTTCAAGAAACATGTAAAAATACATCTGGTACCAGTTACCGAATCATAAATTGGCGTGCGTGAGTGTGGTCAACAGAAAATATTCACTCCCAGGCTCACCCCCTCTCTCTGTAAATGAACGGATGGATGGATGAACAGGTGAAGGCAATCAAATATAATCACTACCATTATCGCCCAAGCCCCGGTGAACACACCCACCACCTAAAATGACAGTGCAGTGAACAATACAAGACCATAAAACAGAGAAAATACAGGAGACTTACATATGTAGCTCCTACGGCTTCTGCTTTAATGCTTGAAATTTGTTTCTAAGACAAATACAAATAGTGAAGTTGATCCTATGTATGAATTTCTTTCCAAAGCGTTTGCCTACGGTGACTAGACGTCCCGGTTTGTCCGGGATTGTCCCGGTTTGTCCGGGATTGTCCCGGTTTCAAGATGGGTGTCCCGAGTCCCGACAAATATCTGTAAAACACTAAAATGTCCCGGTTTTCAACATTTACTACCAAATTGTCCCGGTTTTCACCACAATTAAAATAATAATAATAGTATTATACTTGTTTTCAGTGCTTACATAGACGTTTATCATGTTCTGTCCCGCTCATTATTACCTAACCCAATCAAAAAACATAAACAATGCACCACATAAACTATGTTTTGGTGGATTTTTGGAGACAAAACATCATTTTTGGTTTGCTGAGGCTCTATCCATGGTGTTGAAAGGTGCAGTCAGTAGGTGTGCTAAGCGCTGAAATAATTGTCCCTCATCCTGATGAAAACGCCTATGGTGCGTGCATAAGCGCATGCATGTGCACATGCATGAACGTGCGGGACACTTAAGGGTCCCGGTTTGGGGGTTTGAAAATGTGGTCACCCTACCTTTGCCTTTCCATCAAGGCAAAGGGCAGCTACTTTAAAGAGTCTAAAAGATAAGATAGTTTTGATTTGTTTAAAACTTTTTTGGTCACTGCATAATTCCATTTGTGTTATTTCATAGTTTTGATGTCTTTACTATTATTCTAAAAAGTGGAAAATAGTAAAAATAAAAAATGTGGTGTGTCCAAACTTTTGACTGGTAGTGCATAAAGTCACACCAGGGGAGCATTCAGGACCTCTAAGCCAGTGGTTCTCAACCTGGGGGCCGGGACGCAAGATGATTTATGGGACAGGAATCTGCAGGATATTCTGGTGACCTTCATGTAATAATTTGTCACACTGACCAACTTATCATTTCTTCTCAGTCATCAGTCGTTGCTCTTCTTTTCCCCAGATCTTGAGTCGCTATGAGCAGGTTTGAAGGTTTTGGTGATAAATAATATTAGATGCAGGAACTTTGCCACAACTTAGACACAACATAATGAAGTTATTATTATTATAACTAAAGTTCGGGAACAAGACCACGCCTCAAGCACACATTCAATTTCCTGCTCCACCCTATTTATACGCGCCCAACCATGACCTTTTCTCTCTCGTATGTCTCTGTTCTCTTGTTTTTGCGTACGTTCTCAGACAGACCGAGTTTTGATAAACTTAAGTTAATCGATCCCTTACCTGATCTCGTCATGGATCACGAGCTCCAGCTTTTTATCTCGGACAGCGACCTGTTCGACCGAGATCCACCAAGATCCGCGGTCTCGGAGTCTCCCCTGTCCGTCGATCAAGCGCCGGTTCAAAGTTTCCAGCCATCCCGGTTACGCTCGGTGATCCAGGTTCCTCAGCAGCCAATCGTCCATTACTCTCCATCCAGTAGTTCCAACGAGATTCCCCCCTCACCTCCGTGTTCCGACAGAGGTAGAAGTCGCCGTTGTCGTTCGAGGGGAGACATCCCTTCTTCCACTCATCATCTCATCGCATCCAGCCCTTTCACATTAGCCTCTGCACAGCCTCCAGTCCACTCTGCTTCAGCGTCACGACCATCCCCGGTTTCATCCACTCTCAGGCAACAGATCATTTCAGGTAACTATGTCGATCTTGCTCAGCTCCTTCAGCCTTCCATGTCCAATCACCATTATCCCAGGGAGCTGCAAAGCACCCAAGGACCGGTCCTGCTAAGACATCCTTTGCCCAACCGTTCCAGAGAACTCACAGCCACAGAATTCGCCTATCCCTTCTCTCTTTACCGCAACATCATCTGTTCAGTTTTTCCCGACCGTGGCACCGGATTTTACACTTACCACATTCTCTTTGCCTCCCAAGCAGCAGGACGCATCAGCCAATTCAACCAGGGCACATACGGGGGCTCCCTGGACTCAGAGCTCTACTGTTGTGTTTTCGCAGCTCGTTCCACCCTAGCGTGCTGCTGAACACAGGCCTAACACAGAGATCACATGGCTAGTTGATCAGGTTAGCTACGCACCCCGCCACGCTGAGTCTCAGGTTAACAGAAGGCCTGTGTAGTTTTTACCAAACCCAATGCTACGTGGATTGTTCTTAACGCTGTTGTTTTACCGATCGTAGGATTACTTTTACCTTGCCGTTTTAAGTTGTTCTCTTTAACAATCGTGTTGTTTTTATGAGTTATACTGGGACTGAAATCAAGCTATTATGGCTGTGTGTGTGGACTGCAAACTTGCGTACTCACAGTTAAGGGATGATATCCACCGCCTGGAGTCAGAGCTCCGGAAAAAGGATCATCTGATCAACGGCTTTGTCTCCGTAGCTGCTGCCCAGGCAAAGCATATTTCTGTTTTGCAGTCATCTACTCTTGCTGTCCCAGCAGCCCGTTCTCCCACCTCCCTGATGTCTCCGATGGTCTCGGACTCTGCGGCCACCCTCCCTTGGCTTGCCTCGATGCACACTGGCACTGTACCGGGCCGCCCAGAGGGTCAAGCCGAGGAGAGTGGCCGGTCCTCCGGGTGTGAGCCGGAAGCTGGGGCGGCGGGCACCACCACTGCTGCACTGAACCTGGATGCTTCTACACCGATGATGGTAACCCAGACGCCGCCAGCTGATCCATGGGTTCGCACCGGAACCAGGCCCAAGGCCCCGGTTCATAGTTCCACACCGAAACGAGCCTACCCATGGACCCAGCCATCCTGGACAGAGGTGGTACACCGCGGCTGCAAGAGAGATCTGGTTGGGGTTTCTTCTCAACCCCCCTTGGATCTCTCGAACCGCTACACGATCCTGCTCGATGAGGCTCCGGCCCATTCCAGCGAGGCCCCGGCGGTCTCGACTCCAACCGACCCGGACCCCACTCTGGCTATGGCTCCTCCCGTCGCCACTGTGTCTTCCCCACTGTGGCAAGCGTTGATCGGGCAGCTCGTCTCTCCACCATGCGAAAGGACCGCCGTAGGATGCTGAAGGAGGCCGTAATCCGGTGCTCGGGAGGGCTTCCTCGGGCTGAGCCTCAGGGAATGATTCTCCCTCCTGGTTCGAGGCCGCCTCCTTCTCGCCTCTGTCCGCCGCCCGGACTGCTGAGCTCAACGCAGACGGAGGTAACTGAACGTCCACTGTCCTGTCCAAGCAGCCTACACGCACCTTCTCCTCGCCCACTCTTCCCCCCCACTACATTAATTATTGGTGATTCCATAACCAGAAATATCCGCTTCATAAACGCAATCACACACTGTATCCCTGGAGCCACTGTCCCCATTATCCTGGATAAACTCCTGGATGTTCTGCCCTCACTCCCGACCTCTATTAAAAGAATTGTAGTTCACGTGGGGACAAATGACACATCCCAGCGGGAGTCTGAGCGCACCAAAAACGACTTTAACCTCCTTTTTAATGTTTTAAAGAACTGTGAAAAGTCTGTTTTTATATCAGGTCCCATCCCCACTCTTGGTCGCGGAGTTGGCCGTTTTAGCAGAATCCTCAGCCTTCACACTTGGCTCCAGTCCGCCAGCAGGGCACACGGCATGGGTTTTATTGACAATTTTAACTTGTTCTGGGACCGTCCCTCTCTTTTCAATAGAGACGGGATTCATCCCAACAAACGGGGCAGCCAAATGCTATCGGCTAACTTGCAGCATGCGATGCAGTCCCTCCCATGTGACTGACTGTTTACATCTCACACACACACCCCGGATACTCCCTCTTCCTCTACGCCACAACCGCAGCATACTGCTCCCCATGAGAGCTCCCCCTACAGGTCTCTCCCTGCTGTAAATGTCCAACGCCCCAGTCAGACCACAATAGCTGTTTCTACTATTAGGCCTAAGCCTCCCTCTCCCACACCCATGGTCGTTCCAGTCAGAATCTCTGACAGATCCAACAGTCCATCTGCTGCTATGAATTTTCTGAAAAATTGCAGAAGCCCAAAAAATGTAATTCCAGTGACTCTGGTTTCCTCATCTGGGCATTATCCTGTCCCTCTCAGTATGGCGCTGGTAAATGCTCGCTCCATATCGAACAAAACTTTTGTACTGAAGGACATCATCCAGTCTAAGAAGTTAGACTTTTTGTTTGTGACCGAAACCTGGCAGAGGAATATGGAACATGCCCCCCTCATTGAGCTGTGTCCGAAGGATTACAATTTTATCAGCTTGCCTAGAATTTCTGGCCGCGGTGGAGGTCTTGCTGTCGTGTTCAGAAACTGTTTTTCTTGTAGGTTGGTGAGCACTGGGTCCTTCTCTTCTTTTGAATTACAAATAATTAAAGTTGGACGTACTAATCCGCTCCTTCGCTCCCGCTACACGCCACCCTGCTCCTGCTGCACGCTCCTGTGTTCCTGCTACTAACCCTCCAGTTTTTTCTCGCCTCTCCCCCGCAGCCCCTCCTCCACCCATCACTCCCAAACCGGTTGATACTCAGCCACTTCCCCACAGCTCCACACCTCAGGGCTAATTTCAATGATTTAGGCTGCAACGTGTCCAGCTGCCGTTTCCTCCACACCTGTTCCTTCTGCGGAGGCGCCCACTCCAGGCCCACCTGTCCTCACAACCCCACCAAACACAGTTCATGACTATCTAAGCATCTCAACACACCAATAAAAATCGACGCCCTAGCCACCGCCTTAAAGAGCCACCCAGATCCTGAGTTTGTCAACTTTCTCATCCATGGCTTCACACACGGCTTCCACCCAGGTATCCAGGTCATCCCAGATTCCTCATACACATGTCACAATCTTCAGTCAGCTCTCACAGAGCCTGACACCGTCGATAAACTCCTAGCCAAGGTTTCATGATTGGCCCATTTAGCAGCCCTCCTTTTCCAATACACAGGATCAGTCCAATTGGCATTGCCACCAGGAAATACTCTGGCAAGAAGAGGCTCATCATCGATCTTTCATCCCCCCATGGTTCCTCCATTCCCAGCATCAACAGTCTCATCCCCAGTCCAGATTTTTCCATGCAGTACGCAACTGTTAATCACGCCATTTCACTTATCCGTCTTGCAGGCCAAGGCGCCTGGTTGGCCAAAGCAGACATCACCAGTGCCTTCAAAGTCCTCCCTATACACCCAGACTACTGGCGTTTTTTGGGCGTCCTCTGGAAGGGTGCTTATTATTTTGCCGTCCGTCTTACCTTCGGGTGCAAGAGCAGCTCCAAAATATTTGACTCCCTCTCCGAAGCACTCTGCTGGATCCTTACCAACAACCATAAACTCCCATACGTCGTCCACCTGCTAGACGACTTCCTCATCGTCACACCACCATCCTCACCCCCATCATACGGTCTCACGACTCTGACATCTGCTTTCTCCGAACTCGGCATCCCTTTCTCCTCAGAGAAAACAGAAGGACCCAGCACTTCAAATTCCTCGGCATCACACTGGACTCTGTCTCTTTCCAAGCCTCGCTGCCTGTTGAGAAAATACACCGTATTTCCCTGTTTCTTTCAAACTACCTCCTTGCTCACACATGCACCAAACGGCAGCTACTTGCTCTGCTCGGCCATCTCAATTATGCCATAAGCATAATTCCTCAAGGTCGATCTTTCCTCTCTCACCTCCTGTCCATAGCCGCTGCCGTACCTTCTCTGCATGCCCACATCGTCCTAGACGGCGCATGCAAGATGGAACTTAGGCTATGGCAACACTTCCTCTCCTCCTTGAATGGCATAACCTTCTTTTACGAAGACCACATCACTCAGCCTGAGGACATCCAGGTGTACACCAACGCAGCTCCCTCCATCGGATTCGGCGGCTATTACGGAGGGAGGTGGTTCTCGTCCGAATGGCCGCCTGAATTTTCTTCCCTCTCTCCATCCTCTGCTCTTCACGAACTGTACCCCATCGTGGTAGCAGCACTCCTTTGGGGGCACGAGTGGTCCAAGAAGGCCATTCTAATGCATACGGACAACACCGCAGTCGTCGACATAATTAATAAGGGCGGTCTCACTCATTCAACATCATGCAGTTCATGCGCAAGCTTACTCTTGTCTCAGTTCAGCACCAATTCATCATCCGCGCCAATCACATTCCCGCTTACAAGAACACCATCGCTGACTCCCTGTCTCGCTTCTCATTCCAGAAATTCAGACTCTTGGCGCCAGACTCCGACTCCCATCCCACTCCCACAGTTCCACCGTTTTCAGCCACCATTTTCAACTAACCCCGCAGCTCCAACATCTGGCCTCAGCATCCCGAGAAGCCATCCTCAGTAGCCTTGCTCCCCGAACACTGTCATCATATCTTACAGGATGGAACTGCTTCAAGGCCTTCCACACATGCCACAATCTGCCATTTCCTTCCCTAGATGTTTTAACCTTAACTAATTTCATCACCTACGCCCACTCAGCCCTCCATATCAGAACTTCAACCATCCACGTCTACATCAGTAGCATCAACTTCTTCGTCAAATTACTCACCGGTGCACCATGCCCTTCTGTCTCTCATTCCCACATCAGCATGCTAATTAAAGGTCTTCGAAAGGCTGAGCCGCAACTCCCATCGAAACGGTTACCCCTCACTTCAGACATCCTCACACGTTGCATCCAAACCCTTCGCTCAGGATACTTATCCCCCTTCATTGATGCCACCCACGAATCCATGTTCCTCCTGGCCTTCTTTGGGTTTCTGTGATGTTCAGAATTCACCTCCACCACCTCCATCTACGATCCATCTCGCCATGCAAGTCTTTCTGACCTCTCTGTCCACACTCCCGACTCCCTCGTCTGCAACCTCAAATTTAGCAAGACCGACCAACTGGGCGTGTCACATCCCATCATCCTGTTTCGCCTAGATTCATACTTAAGCCCATTCGAACCTTTATACAACTACATACATTCCAGACTAGCTCGCCACGCTTCACCCCACCAAGTCCTGTCAAAATCAGGAATATCCCCTGAACTATACTCTGGCCACTCATTTCGTATCCGAGCTGCTTCCACTGCTTCTAGGCAAGGAATTCCTGACCATACGATCAAAATCCTCGGCTGTTGGTCATCTCAAGCCTACCACAGCTACATTCGCAGCAATCTCAGCGACGTTCGAAAAGCCCATGCTCATCTCTGCGCATGAAGCTCTCTTTGGGGGATATGATGGAGCCAAGAAGACTCCCCATCAGCGAGACAGTGCCCCCACCCTGAGTCTCAATTCCCTGGTTCCTCGAGCTATCCATCGACCCCAACTCATCCGACCCCCTCGATTCATCCCTTCATCTCGTCCCCCGATTCATCCCTCCATCTCGACCCCCGATTCATCCCTCCTACCTCGACCCCTGATTCATCCCTCCACCCTCGACCTTTATTTCATCCCTCCGTTCTCGACCCCTCTTTCCCTCAATAAACCATCTAAATACATCTCATAGTGGCGTGGTCTTTGTTAGTGAAATTAATATTTGTTGCTTCTACAGTAGCTTCACTCCAGCAATTAGTCATCTAATTAAAATAGCTTGACACACTGGTATATACACTGTTGACTGTAATGGAACTTACAATTCTCTACAAAAATAAAGGCAGTACATTATTTTAGATATCAATGGGCCTCATTCACCAACCGTTCTTAAGAAGAAATTTCTTCCTAAAACCCACTTACGCAGTTTTCACGAAGATTCTGACATTCACCAATGTTTTCTTATTTGGGATTTGTTCTTAGGTAAGAACAGAATCTACGCACACTCAAGAGCACACTTACGCACATTTGAGTGCTGACATGTTTGTGCAAAATAAGTGGTTATTGCGTTTCCTTCAATTCTACAGTTGTATAATATTATAGGATTTAAATGACAATAATATTTTTATCATAATATTTTTTAATAATTATTTTCATTATTTTACAAAGTATTATGGTCTTTTAAAGTAAATAAACACTACACTAACACTTAAATTAATATCAATTATGTTAATTGGGATCCTATGCATCTTTTTTTTCTGTTATTTTATATCCACTACTGACGCTACTAAATATGACAGCTGGTTTGGTGTTCACTTCCTGCAGCAGTACCTCCACTTCAGAACTATTGAAGTTTTTTTTACGTTTGGAGTCTGGTGCTCCACCCTCTTTAGACATTTGTTTGGGCATTCTTGACTTCTCTCAACTTTTCTTTTCAATTTCTGTGTGCACACGGCCCTGCAGTCTCATGCCCTTTTATGAGGATGGTGGGGCGTTTACCTATGCTAATTACGATCACCTGGCACGCGCTTTCAATTTACGAGGACAATGGGATTCATCATTATAAGAACACAGGTGCGAACAATTCTGCGGTTTAAGAACATGTCATGAATCTGACGTAGACTTTTCTTAGGACCTTTCTCAAGAACAAATTTAAGAAAAAACTTAGGAAGATATTGCTGAATGAGGCCCATTGTTGATATCATTTATTGAATGAAAAATACAAAGGGTTTGGAGGAAGTGGGGTGAGAGGGGTGTTGGAAATGGATGTGGGGGGGGATGGGTGTGTGTGTATGTGTGAGGGAGAGAGAGAGAGAGCGAGAGCGAGAGAGCACAGGTGTTGGTGTGCTGAGTTTCTTTGCTTGAAGAATTGGAGGAATTTGGAGCCCTTGCTGGATTTGGACTACATCTTCTTCTCCTTCTTCTTCCTCTCCTCTTTCCGGGCTGGAGTCAGGGCATCAGTGAATCTGTGCAGCCGACTGTGCTTCTTGGTCTTTTCCACATGACAGTATTTTAAACAATTCTTACAACAATGATTTTAAATAGATAATGCTCCGCCCATTCTGTGTGCACAGGTGTGGGACAATTATTCTCCTGTGGGAGTGTCTCTCAATAATAGACAGTGACATGTGTACAATCTGTCGCATTATAGTCCACACATAAGAAAAAGAAGAGAAAAACAGGAACAAGTGAGACACCACATCACATACTGTTTTTGTTTACAAAAATATTTACAGAAATTGCATATTTAATTAATGAAAACATCAGCCTTGCAGCTTTAAATAGTCATTAAAAATTGTGCAATCATATGAAATACTTGTATCTTGAGTGCACCATAAATAGGTCTATTTGATCCCAAAGCTCCTTAGAGCATGACATGCCATGGAATCTCATCGTTCAATCCTTTGGGGGATAAAGTTTGCAAATTAAATATCCAGTATACTTCTCTTCTATTAAGAATTTCATCAATGTTACCACCTCCCTCTGGCAGAGTCACCTTTTCAATGCCCTGGAACCTGAATGATGAGGTTTGAAGTCATTAAAATGTACTGCTATTGGGTAATCTCTATCATTCCTCCTTAAGTGGAACATGTGATGACATCATTCATAAAATACTTTTTCCCAGTATGAGAATGAGAAAAGCACATATGACCATATTATTACATTGAGCACATCCTCTGTATTTGTAGCACCCATTTGGAAGAGGTTTTAACAAAGCCTGTGCCTGTGTACTCTTTTTCACTGATTTTACATTAGCATGTACAAGGCTATCTCTGAGATTACATCCTCTTTAATAGACTATTAGTGGTGGTTCTTTCAAATCCATGGACATTGCTGGGTCTGATGATAATATGTGCCAATGTTTTTTAATAATAGAACCCAGTCTATGGCGGTTGGGGGTATAGGTTGTACTAAACATGATGGGAGTATTTCTTTTTCTGTGGGGGATTCATTTCTTGATTTCTGCAAAGCCATATGATAGGCTTCCTCCACACAATCACCTGGATAACCCCGTTCTAAAAGCCTTTGTTTCATATCTACCAATTTGTCAATAAAATCCTCTGTGGTATGACAAATTCGTCTGAGTCTGAAGAACTGACTTCTTGGTAGGCCTCGTTTTAGGGGTGTGGGGTGATAGCTATTGGCAAGCAGTAAGGTGTTTCGATCTGTATCTTTTCTGTATAGAGTAGTGCATAGTGTACCAGACCTCTTCTCAACCCACATGTCCAGGAAATGAACTCTATCCAAAGCATATTCTATAGTGAAACTGGGATCTTTTTCATTGAGAAGTCTTGTAAACTCTTGTAATTCATCCTTGTCCCCCTCAAGCAGACAAAAGATGTCATCAATGTATCGATACCATTTGGATATTTTATCAACAAATGGATTCTCTGTGGGATTATATATGAATTTTTCTTCAAAAAGACCTACATATGTGCAGACTCCCGATCGTATATCACATCACTACATCAACGTCATAACCGGTGGCACCAGGCCAGAGGTCAACAGGTCAGAGGATCTACTCCCGGTGTGGTATGAGGCCGTGCGGAGGACGGAACAATATGACTTCATAGATCCACGCCCGGTGGAATCCAGGCGTCAGGCTGAGGATGGCTGCCCCGCTTTTCTCTGCAGCCAGGGTGCTGAGCTTCTTCTCTGTCTGGAGCTTTTCTTTTAGCGCCTCCATTGTTTGGTGCAGAGCCTCCTTCTCCTCCTCACAGGCTTTGATCTTCACAGCCTGCTGTTCAGCATCGGTCTGGGCTCTCTGCAGCTGGAGCTCAGAAATAGCTGTTTCTGCTGCCTGGGCCAGCTGGCGGAGAGCTTCCTTCTCTGCCTCAAAGGCCTTGATCTTTACAGCCTGCTGCTCCGCATCGTTTTGAGCTTTCTTCAGCTGCAGCCGGAGCTCAGGAACGTTGTTCCCTGCAGCCTGGGCAGACCAGGTCCTGCTGCGGAAGGTCTTCTTCTTCGGCACAGAGGCATTGAGCCAAATTACCTGTTGCAGGAGTGTCATTTGCATTTTCTGTATCTGCAGACCGATTTGTTTAATGTCCTCTGCAGCCTTCTCCGTCTCACCGGAATTCAGTTGGATGGCCTTCTGCAACAGAGAGCTTTACAATCTTTCCCTCCTGGGCTTTGGCCTGGGCCTGGGCCTTGGCCTGGTCCTCTTCCTGAGCCTGGGAACTGCTCTCATGGAAGGGAACCAGCCTGCGGTGTTCTGCTGCTTCCCTCTCCATCTGACGCCGGGTTCAGACCGCAAGCGTAAGCGCCGCGAAGCGCCGCGAAGCGCCGCAAAGCGGAGCCAGTTTCCTTTCGGCGCCCATGTTAACCGATTTGACCGTTCAGACCGGCGCGGCCGGCTCGCGATCTGGAGCGCCAGTTTCGGCGTCTGGTCTATTTTTTGCGCGAGCCGCAAGCGAATGTGTCAAGCCGGGCAGGAAGTTAGACACAGGAACGGCATACAGCATCCGATCAATTCTCAAAATAAAATAAATTTCAAAATAAAACACCCTGATTGATGATGGCGTTGGCTGTCCAGCGGCGCGCATTTCACAGGAAAACACCATAGAAAACACTATAGATGGTCATATCTCCATTATATCACCACAGAATCACAAATATATTAAATGATCAACTTACCAGGGTCTTCACTGTTGTTGTTGATGAATCAGTCTGCACTGATGCAAGTTTTAAATGCAACACATTGTAGGATGATGATCTATCTGGTTTTGAATTATCACTTGTCTTTTGAAAATTGCGTCTGTTATTGAGTTACCACAAAAGTAAACAAGGATACATGTTTAAGTTTGTTTATTTATAGGCTACTTAATTTATATACTATGTAATTATTTAAAGAGATAGAGAGAGGGGGAGAGAGAGATATCTAGGTCCCCTAGGCTTTCCTAATTATTGCCTGATCACAAGTCACGACTCTTGCTGAGAAAACAAACAAATAAACGCGGCAGCTTTGATATGAGGGAGTTTGTGAAGAAAGGGGGAAATTAAGAAGATGGAAAATATAAAGTTCATCCCAGATGTGGAAAAGTACAGTGAGCTGTCAGCAGTGTTTCTACAAGGACAGCAGTGAACAGATGAAGCTTTGGTGGCTGTTGGAACACAATGTCAGCAGCTACAGCCTGTTTCCACGGGGTTTTCTCCTCCTGTAGAGCAGAATCGCTTGGTGACCGGCGCGGAGAAATGCGCGTCTGGTGTGAACAGCCAAGCTCCTGCTCGCGCTTGAATTGACGCTTCGGGGCGCTTCGCGGCGCTTACGCTTGCGGTCTGAACCCGGCGTGAGTTGCCTGGCTGTTCAGTCTCTACGCCTCCTCCTCCTCCCTGTGGAGCCGGGTCAGGACCCCAGTCTGTCTCTCCACAGGGGGTTGCAGGTAGGCTCTCCGGTGGGCGGGGCTTACCTGGGCCTCCTCCACCTCTCTCTGCTGGACCTTTCTGTCTCCTTTCCACTTGCCTCTCTGAAATTTTCTTCTCTGTGTCGCTTCCATCGGGCCAAAAACAAGAACGCCTCTGTGCCTCTGAATGCTTCTTTCTACCTTGGAATTGGGATCAGTGGGATTCCAAGTTCCCTTTGACTGACAAGTCCCAGATGCTATGTGTTTTTGATTGCATTTTTTGATATGCTATATATAAAACTATATATTTTATGGGTGATCTGTACAAGAAGTGTAATGTGATTTATTTTAAATGGGTTTAAGGTGTTTTAATAATTACTGAGTGACAATTTACCAGTCAAAAGTTTGGACACACCACATTTTTCTTTATTTTTACTGTGTTCCACATTTTAGAATAACAGTAAAGACATCAAAACTATGAAATAACAATTACAATTACAATTACAATTTCACATTTGGCAGACGCTTTTATCCAAAGCGACTTACACATGAGATTTGCATACAACACAAGCAAGTTTCTAGATAGGAGAGAACAACGAGAGTAAGTGCTATAGAGCTAAGTTCTGGTCCAACAGGACAAAGGTGCTACGAGACAGTGCAACAAGCTAAGTTCTGGTCCAACAGGACATAGGTGCTACGAGGGAGTGCTACAAGGCAGTGCTATGAGGTAATGCATAGAGGGCATCAAATTTTTTTTTTTTTTATGAAAGGAGGTATTCGCTAAAGAGCTGGGTCTTTAGGCTTTTCTTAAGGATAGAGAGGGATTCTGCGGATCGAATGGAGTTTGGCAACTCGTTCCACCACCGGGGAACCACAGAAGAGAAGAGTCTGGCTAGAGACTTAGGGCCTTGCTGAGGTGGCAGCACCAGGCGCTGCTCCATGGCAGAGCGTAGTGAGCGGGAGGGAGCGTAGACCTGAATGAGGGAGTTCAGGTCGGTCGGAGCCGTTTTGGTTATTGTTTTGTAGGCGAGCATCAAGGACTTGAACTTGATGCAGGCAGCAGCTGGGAGCCAGTGGAGGGATATGAATAGCGGAGTGACGTGCTCTTTTGGGCCGGTTGAAGACCAGACGCGCCGCCGCGTTCTGGATCATCTGCAGAGGTTTGAGAGTACAGGCCGGGAGCCCTGCCAGTAAGGAGTTGCAGTAGTCAAGGCGTGATATTACAAGAGCCTGTACCAGGAGTTGTGCTGCATGCTCAGACAGGTAGGGTGTGATCTTCCTGATGTTGTATAGAGCAAATCGGCATGACCGAGCAACAGAAGTCACATGCTCCTTGAAGGTTAGCTGTTCATCAATCATGACACCCAAGTTTCTGGCAGACTTTGTGGGTATGAGCTTAGTTGATTCGAGCAAATGAAATTATACAGTGACCAAAAAAAAGTGTTAAATCAAAACTATCTTATATTTTAGTTTATTTAAAGTAGCCTCCCTTTGCCTTGATGGAAAGGCAAAGGCTTTGGAAAGAAATTCATACATAGGATCAACTTCACCATTAATATTTGTCTAAGAAACACATTTCAAGCATTTAAGTAGAAGCCTTTAGATCAAAATGGCTAGAAGAGAATGAAAAACATAGAACATTCAATCAGGTGGGTCCAAACTATTGACTGGTAGTGTATATTAAGCAAGGAGTTGTTTCAACAAGGCAGACATGCAGATGTTACTCAGTAGATTATTCATAAAGTTTAGATGAAAGCATTAGATATTCTCTAATGCACAAACGCATATATGTCATGTATTGCGTAGACAGTCTAGGCAGGTGTTGCAGGCACTGATTTTGTAGGAATATGGCACAGTTTGAACATCATGGGGTGATGTGAATGGATGGAGGAGGTGAGAGAGTGTGTGTGTGTGTGCGGATGCGGGGTGGGGGGGTGGGGAGGGTGTCATTCCGTGATTGCACTTCTTCACCTCGTTATCTTGAAGAGGCAGGATGCTCAGGTGAGAGCGATCACGGCTCACAGCACACAAGAGACGCATCAGCTGCCGTTTGATATCGATTTTCTCAAGATGATTTTTTTTTGTGTAAAGCTTTTTGTTTGCGCCGCGACTTTGATCATCCATCTTCTTCCTTTGAAGCGGGCCCTTATTTGTTTTTTTTCCATCGGTACGTGTCCTCATTAAAACGGAGAGACGTGACATGAAACGGAGACAAAGAAAAATTTGCTCAGAGTCCGAGAGGAAGTCGCTGAGGAGATGAGAGTCTAGCTAGATTTTTTTTACTCTCTCAGTGCACTGTTGTGTGTGCAAGTTTGTGTGTGTATGATTTCCCTTCATCTTCACTATCCAACACTTGCGTCAGCTTGTTAGCCACGCTTGCGGGGCTTAAAGCAAAAAAACATTCTGAGCCTGAAATGTTCCTGACTGATGGGGGGGGGGGGGGGGGGTGTCAGCACACTACACTTATTTCTCTATTTCTCTATAAAAACTAGTCCAATAACAAGAACAACGAAAACAACTGACACATTTCTATGCTGAATGAATTAATATTCAACACACAGCATTATTAATCTATAAACCTAGTGCAATAAGGATAACTGTGGAGTCCCCCAGGGGTCACCTGGTACAAAAAAACATGATGGGAAATCAGTGGGCACGGTTTTCTTATAATTTACTCTTAGACTCCTAAACCATGCCCACGGATTAGTAAACCATGTGCACAGATTTGTAATATCTACGTTGATAACATCACAGAAGGACTTTTAGGCCTATATACAGCGAGCCAGAGCCATTACACACCGCTTGGCATACATATAGTGAGCTAACCATTGCTTAATCGCATCAGTAGGTCTAATTTATGATCCGATATGTGTTTTGGTGACAATATGAAACCCATTTACTCCCTATAAATCATGCTTGTAGAAAAAGCATGTTAATTATATTTTATATGCAACTCTGTGGGCCGCTGTGGTGTCCCCGTTTGACGTTATCAATATACATATTACAAATCCGTGTGCACGGTCTAGTCCGGCAGGCATGGTTTAGGACTCAGAACAGCCAAAGCAATGGCACATTTTGATGCTGAATGAACGATTGTAAATTGTGAAAGACGGATCAGGTTCCGGTCTGTCATTGCTGCTGGAGCGGCAGCTGGAACCGTCACTCCCGGTGTGGTCAGATGTCGGAGCGTTGTGTCCGGGATTGACCTCATGTGGAAAGAGACTTTCTTTCTGCTGGTTGAGCTCACAGTGCAGAACAAACACCCGGCTTCCCTTCATTTGTCGCACCAAGTGTCAAGCGGTTTCCCGTCCGCACCCGTTTATTCAATCCATACCTATCGCCGTTTGTTCTTTACTCCTGTCTCAGTGACTGGTGTATCTCCACCAGCTTTCATAAACTTCCTTTCCATATTTCAGCTGTGCTACACTACGGAATCAGTGCTACATTGTGATAGAAAGTAGCTTGCTGTTCATTGGATTAAAAAAAAACTTGCTCGCATTCCTTTTGGTAAATGTAAAATATTGCTTTGCTTCGCTGAATATGATTGGATAAAACGCATCAAAAACAACATGGAGTGAGTCTTTTTTTCTCTCTTCAAAATAAGCTTATTTTCCTTTTACAAGTCAGCCTTAGAGCTGCTACAAGTTCTCAGTTTCTCACTTTTAGGATAAAGCTAGTCGCCTACACTTACTTAAAGGTCCAGTGCAGTGAGAATTGCATTTCCCAATTTAATGGTATAATTTAACAAAGGAGCTGTAATGTAAAGCTAGTCAAATTATTGCAACTGTCAGCATTGTGGAAGTTTGAAAAACTCTCCCTCTGGTTGTCAGCAGAATCAAACAGATTTATACTTCCTGGTGTAAGTGATGTCAGCTACATCCAGGTTGTAATTAATGCTCCGATTGGTTGACAGTATGCATAGTTAATCAGGTAACAATAGCCAGCCGGCTTCTTGCCAAACTAAAAATCTCTGTACCTTCATTGTTGCTGGATGCTGAAGTTCTGGATATTTGTTCCCAAAGACAGAAATCTTGTCTGCAGTGGAAGGTTCGGCTCTCACTCAGTCCTACAGGCTTTGTACCATCTAACCATCAAAAAATGAAAGAAATGAAGCTCATTGTGTTAGAAATTAGGGCTGGGCGATATGGACCAAAAATCATATCTCGATATTTTTAGGCTGAATTACGATACACGATATATATCTCGGTATTTTCTACGAAGTGGGCTAAATGTTCAGTTGTAAGTAGGGCTGGGCGATATGGACAAAATCAAATATCACAATATTTTTGACCAAATACCTCGATATCGATATTGCGACAATATTGTAGGGATGACTATTGGTGCTTTCACAAAATATTTACACAATGAGATTTTTGATAAATAATCATCAGTAATGTGGATATAATGACTAAGTGGGTAAAGGCAAATAATAGAACAGCTAGAACAGTCTGGTAAGTTCAGAAAATGACATCACTTTACTGTAATGCAGCCTTTAAAACCAGGAAAAGACACTTATGCCATATCACGATATTACCATATCCAAAATCTAAGACGATATGTAGTCTCATATAACGATATCGATATAATATCAATATATTGCCCAGCCCTATTAGAAATCAACATCAAAATTTTCCTGACTGAGTTGAAATCATTGCACTGGATGTTTAACATACTGTATGCTAAAGCGTTAGCATGCGCACCAGACAGAGCGATCTGCCAGAGACACAGAGACGATTTTGGTGCACAAATGCCTGCTGTGTGAACGAAAGGAAACACATGATTCTTGTTGAGAGAGAATAAACTCGACTTCTCTTTCACACGTTAGTATAGGAGGCGGATCTCTCCCTCACTCTCTGCTAAGATCCCCCTGAGAGGTATTATTACTGTGAAGGGTTGTGGATGGAGTGGAATGAGAGTGTGCAGCAACCCATACGCTCTACACTTCCTCTCCCACTGTGACAAACAATGTTTTGACGAGACTCAGAGGATCTGATTAACAATGCAATTAGACTAAAAAATGAGATTTGTTCAAAAATTTGTGAAAAATCGATGGCATACATATAAACTTACATACATACCTAAGTCCCGGCTTCACCGAAATGATAACACTTCTACAAACTGGATCCTCTATATTTTAGAAATATTGAATGAAAATTGTGGAAATCACTAATTTGTTGCAGTTAATGGTGAAAAAGGCTAACAGGATATTCCACTAATGTACAGGTTTGTCCCTTTATGGAAAGTTGGTTCACTCGGCTCCATCTTTTTTTTTTTATACTTTATTTTTTCTGTTTTATAACACAGTAAACATGAGGTCACTCAGTTACATTGGATGATGTACATAGGAGTTGTTAGTCATAGAATGGTATACTTTCATTCACATTCACTTTTGTCTTTCACAATTGCAATTACTATAGTTTCAGTTGTCAGACTCTTTGTTAGACAGGTATGTATCCCATTTAGTCCAGTACTCTTCTCCCCTTTCTTTCTGTGATCTTAAACTGAATGTCATACGTTCTATACTGTATATGCTGTTTACAATATCTATCCATTGGTTCAGGGTGGACTCGGCTCCACCTTAACGCCTCCTGGGCAGCAAGTTTGTGACCAACAAGACAAGACTCCTATCTCTTTCAATGGGGAGTCATCTATATATGAAGTTCCGACATTTATTTATTTCCTTTGTTCAAGCAGATAGTCTCAGTCATATTGTAGCGAGCCTTGGGGGAACAGTAAGAGAAGTTGTTGGGGTATAATGTTCATGGGCTGTTGGTTCCGTGGGACACTTGAGCGCACACTAAAAACAGGAGCGGGGAAACGGTGTCCAGTGCTTCATGAAACCGTGAGATTACAACATTCAAGACAAATCTGGTTTACGGCTCCCATCATACATTTGTCATTGTGTCAGCTGTCAAGTTGTCCTGGCTCTGTTGCCCCTCACTTGCATCAGTTGTAATAAATAACAAAGTTCTGCTGCTGTATGAAGCTGAAAGCATGATTGGCAGATATTTTTTGATGTCTTATGTTGTTGGAGCTGCTATCTTTAGTGTCCAAAACTGATAGAGCGCCCTGTCTCCTCTATATAATACTGTCTCTGTTTGTGCATCCCGATTTACATTCAACCTAGCTATTAACAGGTATAATCACTCATTTCATTATATTCAAAATCTACATTTAGTACGCGGGGTATCATTGGCAAACAAGCTGCCATAACTGCCAACCAGCCCTCTGCCCAAGCCAGATTGTCTTCTGTGTGAATGTGTGTTTCTATGAAAAATGTCCTAATTAGGCCTTCGTGCTTTTGTTGCCTGTGGATGAATAATATGAATAAAAAGGCGATTTCAGGCAAACAAATGTCAGCGGTGGTCCAGATACTCATTTAGGCTGCAGAGAATTTTAAGTGGGTTGTGTGTGTTTTACTGTACAGTACATGCAAAACAAGTTTTATAACCCTGCAAGCTACAGAAGCGTAATGCATTCACTTGAGAAAAAACAATTCTGCTCTGTTTGTCTGAATTAATGAGAGAATTATCTCAGAATTCAGAGAAAAGTTTTCATGGAAAAAAAATAATTCTGCTCTTGTTTTTGTGAATTAACGAGATACCTCAAAATCCTGCGAGAAGCTCTCACCTGCATGGAGCAGCCTAAGGTTGCAATACCATCTATATTACTTCAAGACACAAGTATCTCCCAATGTTTCAAACCAAAAGCAAAATAAACCTGGATTAAACTAAACAGGCGGGACATGTTTGCCTCCATGAAATTGAGCTCTCAAGTAGGAATGAGAGCTTCTCTTGGGATTTTGAGATATCTCATTAATTCAGAAAAACAGAGCAGAATTATTTTTTTTCCATGGAAACTTTTCTCAGAATTCTGAGATAATTATCTTGTTAATTAAAGCGACTGTACCTATAGTCTAAAAGCCTTGTGGAACAGTGTCTTTAGACAGTTTTTTTTTCACCTTTATTTATTCAAGGAGAGCCAGCTGAGCTTGCATACTGTTTCTCCATAATGCTCTACTTTATATTCAGGTTTCCACATAAAAAAACAGTGGGGAAAGGTCTTCCAAGGCCAAGACTACTCAAAAGAATTGAATGCAAAAAGTGGAAGTTTATTCATGCTACATGTAAGCGCACAAATGGACAAAAGCGTATAAAAAAGCAAGGGATGAACACTGAGAAGACTTATATACATGCAACTCGTCTCAAGCTTAAAGACCCCATGAAATGAAAAATAACTTCTTTATTTTCCCTTTTTGCCGATGTTGCTGTTCATTTAATTCACCAATACAGGCAAAAAAATAGACAAAAAATGTTGATTTATAGAAATTTTATATCAAAAATAACAGACCGTCCGTTTCTGTTGACGACTCATCCTGCCCCCGGGGGCGGAGACAAAAATGTCATCCAATGATATTTTGATAATCATTGGAATTATTCCCCCCACCTCCCACTTTTTTTTCCCCAGCACAGACGGAGTGTTTCCACCTAAAAGTCTTTTCCCAGACGGAGCGATGGAGGCGGAGCATATTCCTCCACAACCGAGTGTAGACTGCTGCCCGCCCACTTCCTCCATGTCTCATTAATATTCAAATGGCCCCTCCCACTGACACTTCCCGCCCAGACTACTTTATATTCAAACATTTAACCACATTCACACCTGGGAGCTGCCCAGTATAATCTAACTCTACTACTGTTTGTCACTGAGCTGCTCCATCGTCCGCTGCAAGATTTGGAAATGAAGTGCCTTGCTCAATGGCTCCTCAATGGTTAAAGAGGGAAAGTGTTTCTCATTGGCTTTCCTTGCCCAGATCTGTCCAGCTGCTCTGAGCCCAGTATTTCAAAACCTTTAATCTAGATCAGAATTATCCAGATTTTGAAATCCCTTTTTTTTTGCTATCTCAGATAAAATTGATCTTGTAGGTTTTGTCCTGGTTTTTCAAAGACTTTTCAGATCGGATCATTCTGATCCAGATACCACAAAATCAGGATTACAGAATCTAGATTTGCAGTCTTTGGATAGGCCGCCATCATCAAAGTAATACAACATTTCATTAACACAGTATGCATATTAAATGTGTCACTGGATTAAAAAAAAAAGTCAAACA
The DNA here is from genome assembly GCF_046629955.1 of Centroberyx affinis. Classification (NCBI taxonomy): domain Eukaryota; kingdom Metazoa; phylum Chordata; class Actinopteri; order Beryciformes; family Berycidae; genus Centroberyx; species Centroberyx affinis. Next base: position 1,668 of record NW_027282608.1, on the reverse strand, counting down.
CAAAACTGTTTTGTCAGCATACTAATGTTTTTATTGATTTTATTGAGTAAAATAATGGGTCACTAGAGCGTCTCTCATTGACCGTCCGGCTGCTCCATCTGGTTGCAGTGCTGCCAGTGGGAGGTCAGGGCCGTCTTGGGGTTGTGAATGATCCCCCCCCTCCATCACAGTGAGGAACCTTGCGTTCTTCCGCGATATTATGAGGAACGATGCAGGCGAGAATTATGTTGCATGCTCGCTGTGGTGGTCTACACACAGGTGGTTCAGGCATGCAGAGCGCCTTTTCAACACCCCATTTAAGCGTTCGGTTGTGCCTCCTAGTTCTTCCATGAGCGCAGTTAAATCTCTCCTCTGCATCATTGTTTACCATGGCAAAAGGTGTCATTGGCCATGGTAAGGAGTTGGTATGCGCTGTCACCCAATATGATGCCATCTGGGGGATTTTGTTGGAGGTGTCTAAAAAATATGGCTCTCCCTCAAGAGCCTTGCATCATGGACCGATCCTGGCCATTTCACAACACAATTAGTGATGATGAGGTCTGTATTTACCACAAGTTGCACATTGATGCTATGCCGCCCTTTCCTGTTCACAAACTCCCATTCCCTCTCATGGGCTGCTTGGATGTGGACATGAGTGCAGTCTATCACCCCAACAGTATTTGGCATGTTCCCCATTTCATAAAACTTGAGCTTGATCTGCTTGGTTTGTTCTGGATTTGTTGGAAATTTGACAAACTGGTTGACAAGGCTGGCTAACACAGAAGACACTCTGTGTACTACGGAGCTGATAGTGGATTTATGGACACACACACCATCTCCAATGACTTGGTAGAATGATCCACATGCGTAGAAGCGCAAAGCAATAGGTACCTGCTCCTCCACAGTCAATGCATAACTCCTTTTAGTAGTGTGTTCCGGTTGTGGTCGAAGTAGACTGGCAATGAATGCAATGTCAGCCCCACCAAATCTAAATCTTGCATACAGTTCATCATGTGTGCACTCCTGAAGTTATTTTGGGCGTGCAATGTGCACCCTTTGGCTGTATTTTCTCTTTTGCCGTTGTAGACGGTGAACAATGGATGTCATTGTGTTGGAATGGTCCCTCTTTAGAACAACTGCTTTCAAGACTCCACAATTGACTTCCCAGTTCACAGCTGAGCACATTTAAGCATGTGTCTTTAATACAGGTGTGCTTTGCAGGAGAGATAGACAGAAAGAGAAAATGGATTTGCCAGCAAATACTTCAAAGGGGAGCAATTTCACCCTAGCTGAAACACATGCCTTGCTGGACGGTGTAAGGGCAAATTATTTTTGTGACCAAGTTTTTTTTTATTTTCCTGGATGTGAGGGATGCAGGTACCTTGACATTGACATGAATCAGCGGAAAAACGAAACAAAAAGTAAATAAATAAATAAGTGACTAAATAGCAAAAAATAAGTAAAAATAAACATAAAAAAATAACAATAAATAAATAATAACAAGAATAATAATAATAGTAATATAACAATAAAAAAAAATAATAATAATAAAAAAATAAAAAAAAGCACAAAAAAAAAAAAACCCAATAAAGATAGATTATAACAACAATAATAACATTAATAATAATAACAATAATAATAATAACATACATAAATGCACACACATTCAAAGGGCAAATTATGACAATA
>NW_027282607.1:0-52639 GCF_046629955.1 Centroberyx affinis | reverse complement strand
AACATTTTGGGCCTTACTAGTTCAACTAGTAAGGCCAAAAAACCCTCACTAGTGTGACTAGTAGACATTTTGGGCCTTACTAGTGTGACTAGTAAACATTTTGGCCCTTACTAGTTCAACTAGTAAGGTCAAAAGACCCTTACTAGTGTGACTAGTGGACATTTTGGCCCTTACTAGTTTAACTAGTAAACATTTTAGGCCTTACTAGTGTGACTAGTAAACATTTTGGGCCTTACTAGTGTGACTAGTGGACATTTTGGGCCTTACTAGTGTGACTAGTAAGCTGCAAAATGAGTCCTGATTGGTTGGCATTTTAAATTTTGAACTGGAGAGCCAATCGGCAGCCTCAATGCACACTGTCCCCCCTCTACTAGTGCAACTAGTGGACATTTTGGCCCTTACTAGTTCAACTAGTAAACATTGTGGGCCTTACTAGTGTGACTAGTGGACATTCTGGGCCTTACTAGTGTGACTAGTGGACATTTTGGACCTTACTAGTTCAACTAGTAAACATTTGGGGCCTTACTAGTGTGACTAGTGGACATTTTGGGCCTTACTAGTGTGACTAGTGGACATTTTGGACCTTACTAGTGTGACTAGTGGACATTTTGGGCCTTACTAGTGTGACTAGTAAACATTTTGGCTCTTACTAGTTCAACTAGTAAGGCCAAAAAACCCTCACTAGTGTGACTAGTAGACATTTTGGGCCTTACTAGTTGAACTAGTAAACATTTTAGCTCTTACTAGTTCTACTAGTAAGCATTTTAGCCCTCACTAGTGTAACTAGTCAGGACAAAAAGAGCCTTACTAGTGTAACTAGTAAGACAAAATGGCGAACTAGTAAGACAAAACGGCGAACTAGTAAGACAAAATGTCCAACTAGTAAAGCGCAGTGGTGTTTGATATCAAGGATATGGAATAAATGCTCAAACGGCTTGCCATACTACTATTACTACCACTACCACAGCTACTAATACTGCCACAACTACTACTAATACTGCCACAACTACTACTACTAGTGCTACTACTACTGCTCCTACTACTACTACTATAACTACTGCTACTACTACTACTATTACTACTACTACTGCTACTACTACTGCTGCTACTACTACTACTATTACTACTGCTGCTACTACTACTACTACTACTGCTACTACTACTACTGCTACTACTACTACTACTACTATTACTACTGCTACTACTACTACTAGGCTACTACTACTACTACTGCTACTACTACTACTATTACTGGTACTATTACTACTGCTACCACTACTACTACTACTACTGCTACTGCTACTACTACTACTACCACTGCTACTACTATTACTACCGCTACTACTACTACTACTACTACTACTATTACTACTACTAGACTAGAACCCGGCCTGTCACCCCGTCAGCGGCCCAGTACCCAAACTGTTTGGACCCCCGCCCCTGTCGTAACCCATGCCGAAACCAAACTGTGAACAAAACACAACGGAAAAACACACACCACACGACGCAGAGCCGTGGAAAAAGCTTCCCTCCGACCGTTAACTTTCCTCAAGACCGTGTGTGTGTGTGTGTGTGTGTGTGTGTGTGTGCGGCTGCTCACCTGTTCCTCGTTACCCAAGACGGAGAGAGAGAGGGAACGCTATTTGTTCCAGTCAAGTATTACTCTAAAGCCTCGGTCTTACAGGGAAAGTGGGTGTAAATGCTGATAGCACTATGTAGATTGCACTCTATAAACTGAGATCCCTTATTCATTGCCGTGTTGCGTTCGGTGGCAGTAACGCAGAGGTATTCAAAAGCAATCAGATTATATGACGGACAATGGATCCAGTTACTGATTACAGATTTCAGCGTGTAATCAGCAGCGTGTGACAAGGTATATTTTGAAAGTAGCTCTCCTAACCGTGGCTTCAGACAGCTTCTAAGCCTCACCTGTTCCTTGTTACCCAAAGAGAGCGAGAGAGAGAGAGAGAGAGAGAAAGGTATTCGTTACACTCAACTATATTACTCCTAAGCCTCGGCCTTTATAGAGAGAACGCAGACCAATGCAGAGATCTTTTTTGATATTTGCGGAGAGAGCGGCGCGCGGATCAAAGCGAGGCCGGCGGCTGTGGGTTGCAGGTGACTGGGGAGAGAAAATATGTTTCATTACAGCATTCCACTAGCAGGGCCAGGCTGGGAGCGTAGAAACAGAACGGATAGAAAGGGGCCTTGGTCCCGGTGGTATACCTTCTGGTATGAGATCGAGTGAGATGAAACGTTGATGAAAGCTCATTTTCATGATGAGGTGAGGCTTTTTTTTTCCTGTGGGGGGAATTGGGTGCAGGGTACAACACAGAAAGATACAATAGAAATAAGGATAGAGTATAGAACATATTCATGAGCAATATAACAGCTGGAAGTGTTAAACCCAAGTACATATCAATTGCACATTCAAATTTCCCATATTTCCCAACACTGAGGTTTAAGCTGATGACATCACACAAAGGACGCAAATCAAGAAGACCCAAGGGAACCTGCTTAGGTCACTAAATGATTTTAGTGAGCTTATGATTTGCATAAAGTGAACTGAATTTCAACTTTTTGAGGGTGTGCAAAATAGTGTAGTGGAACATACACAGACAAAGATAAAAAAAAAAAGAAGAAAAAGATGGAAATGCTCAGAATTTGAAAACATACCAAAAAAATAAATACATTCGGTAGGAAAAAAGTGGGAAAAAAAACACAGCGAGATATAGTATATACAGTATATGACGAGTGAGAAAGCATATGAGAATATGGAGAATACAACGATGTTAGGTTCCAAAGCGGTTGTCATGTTGGAAGATGTGTGATCAGTCCAGTGTGTGTGTGTGTGTGTGTGTGTGTGCATCTTCATCTCTGTCACTGTCCTGCCAAATAATATCTAGCAGTGGGTCAGGTCCATACAGCACTTCTACTTAGGACCGCAGTGAATCTGTTGGAAATGGTACCAGAGCTTATTTCCTTGATAATATTAGATAATATTCAGCCAAACAAAACAGCACAGAATATTGATTTGAATACTTTACATTATTTTATCTTCTTTTCTGTGCCTCACTGTCATAGGATACTACAATTACAACAACAACTACTACTACTACTACCCAGAGGTGGAAAGTAACTAAGTACATTTACTCGAATACTGTACTTAAGTACAATTTAGAGGTACTTGTACTTTACTTGAGTATTTCCATTTCTTCCACTCCACTACATGTCAGAGGGAAATATTGTACTTTTTACTCCACTACCTTTATTTGACAACTTAAGTTACTAGTTACTTTGCAGCTTCAGATTATTAATACAAAGTATAATCAACTAATAAATTGTGATGTATTATTATAGATTACTTTAAGCTACCCAGCAGTATATAAAGTAGTGGAAATCAGCCCCACCTTTTCCAGCTGCAACATTAAAGTGATGCTTACACATTAATGCATCAATAATTATAATTCCATAATATAATATATACTGTATTATTCTGAAATGGGCCATTCTGCATAATGAGTACTTTTACTTTTGTTGCTTTAAGTACATTTTGATGCTAATACTTTTGTACTTTTACTTAAGTAACATTTTGAATGCAGGACTTTTACTTGTAACAGAGTATTTTTATACTGTGGTATTTCCACTTTTACTTAAGTAAAAGATCTGAGCACTTCTTCCACCACTACTACTACTACTACTACTACCCAGAGGTGGAAAGTAACTAAGTACATTTACTCAAATACTGTACTTAAGTACAATTTAGAGGTACTTGTACTTTACTTGAGTATTTCCATTTCTTCCACTCCACTACATTTCAGAGGGAAATATTGTACTTTTTACTCTACTACCTTTATTCGACAACTTAAGTTACTAGTTACTTTGCAGCTTCAGATTATTAACACAAAATATAATCAACTAATAAATTGTGATGTATTAATATAGATTACTGTAAGCTACCCAGCAGTATATAAAGTAGTGGAAATCAGCCCCACCTTTTCCAGCTGCAACATTAAAGTGATGCTTACACATTAATGCATCAATAATTGTAATTCAATAATATAATATATACTGTATTATTCTGAAATGGGCCATTCTGCATAATGGGTGCTTTTTACTTTTGTTGCTTTAAGTACATTTTGATGCTAATACGTTTGTACTTTTACTTTTCTTCCACCACTGCTACTACTACTACTACTACTACTACTACTAATACCAATACTAATACCTGGTCTATACTCCATGTTCTATGGCTGGGAATAGCTGCCTGCCTGGCCCGTATGCACACAGAGAGGCAGAGGAGGAGAACATGTGCTTTCAGTTTACGGGGCCTTTAGAGTCTGGGCCAGTTGGAGCGGCGGGGGCGATGCATCCAGAGAGGAGAGGAGGAGGAGGAGAGCGGAGAGATGCCAGGCTTGGCTCGGCTTTAGGTGTGTGTGTGTGTGAGATCCTGGGAGTGTATGCACAGTGGAGTGTGTGTGTGTATACATATATATATATACTCCCATCTCTGTTTCCATGAGTATGTGTCCCATCTGTGTGTGTGTGTGTTTGTTCACACACTTTAATATCATGTCATTAACTATACGGTTGCCCTATAAAGGCTTCAACCCCCTCATTTTTTTTTGCTCTGATTGTAGTAATTAACAGGCACTCACAAATTGCTATGATGCATTATTGTGTTTTATGAGCATCACTTTAAGTAAAGTGTTTTTTTTAGCTTTAGTCTAATTAATTTGAAGTCAGTTTTTAGTCTGATTCATTAAAATATTGTTACTTAATTGATTTGTAAATTAGGGCTGTGGTCAGTCAGTCACCAGAGAGTCTCCTCCTCCTCTTCTTCTTCTTCCTCTCTCTCTTCTTCGATCGCTTACAAGGCAGCATCAGTCTGAATTCCACACTCGTTTAACTCCGCTCTGTCCCACACGGCTTCTGTACACTTTGAGTGTGTAAAAAAAAAAAAAAAAAAAAAGCTTCTGCAAAGGTGCACGCTTTAACAACTGCTCTACTCAGTGAAATAAATTCTGCATTCATTCACTGCGCGTAAAGGTCATAAATAATAATGTCATTGCGTTAGTTATGACTTTGGAGCGAGTTGCGTGAATTGAATTAGGCAGAAGTCGGCTCCCTCTACATGGGAATAAGTGGAAATTTGATTTAAAGTTAAAGAGCTTGGTTTCTCTCGGTGAGTTTAAACTGGTAATGATTTAAAAAGCTGCTCTCTCTTATTGAGTTTTAACTGATAACGATTTAAAGAGATAAACTTTAGGCTTACTACCATTGAGGTAGGTAGGAGACAAGGCTAGGAGGCAACCCAAAGTGCTTCCATCTACAAAACAATTGGGTAAAAACCTATTTAGAGCAACTAGAGCAAAGATTTCAACATTGGTTGCTGTTGGTAACTGTAAAATTTGTTATCTTATTTTCAGAGGCCCTACACCAAATAAAGCTTTACAATACATGTTCATCTTAATGTTAGGTGTAGGGGAACCTATGAAGACTTTGAACTATAACCTACTTGTCTAAAATGTGTTTAAATATATGATATTAGAGGCTTACCTTTTCACTGTAGGAGTTTTAAGACAGGTGAAGGGCCGTCTTAAAGTTAAGAAAAAAATCAAGAACAAATTTGACAACTTTCATTTCAAGAATACCACTTATTCCTGAGTTTTTTCTTAGGAAGAAACATAAGGAGAAAGTTAAGAAAATATATAAGAACTGTTTTTGAGAATAGCATTTTGCCCTATGTTTTTTTTCCTTAAGACTAAAGTTAAGAAAAAAATGGCACTTGAGAAGATTTTTTTTTCTTAAGAGGGTTTTGTGAATCCGGCCCCTGGTTTCTCCTGATGAGTGCTTTTTGAGGGCTTGTATAGAAAATGTTACTTTTCGACTGTAGTTTGACTTTTTACATTGTTTTACATTGATAAGAAAAAAGTTGCATAAAAGTAACACATATAGCCTACTGCCAATGCAACTTATTGCTGTGGGTAACAAATTACATTTACTGTCATTACTGTAGCTTTTTGTGTACTTGCAGTACTTTTTGGAGTATTTTTGAAATCAGTAACTTTTCATTTAGTAGCCTATGTTTTGACTGAAGTATTATACTTTGCTACATTTTAATTCGGATCCAGTACAGAATAACTGGCCACTTGTAAATTACATCTGTAGCAACAAGAAAATGTTAAGCTAACTGTAACATTAAATACTCAAATGTATCCATGATTTATTTAATACATTTTAAATGCGCTACTTTTTTATTTTTATTTGACATAATGATTTTTACACCAGTAATGTTACTTCTATTTCAGTAAAATCTCAGCAAAATAACAGTACTTCTACTTGAGGAGGATATTTTGGCAGTCTTTCCAGCCCTGGTAAATAATGTCGTAATTGCATTAGTTATAACTTCGTAACAACACATAATAACAACAGATACACAGCTGTGACATTGACAGATAGGAGACAAATTGGTGAAATTAAAAAAAAATGTTGCTGCCTCGTGTCTGGTGACGTCACACAACTTCCGCCTGCCTTTTTTTTCTCCCCAGTGCGCGAGCTCGACAGCCCCGGAGTATAAAGTAGCGCGAGCGCCTTAACGGGGGGAGAAAAAAAAAAAGAAGTGCAGCCGAGAAAGAAAGGCACACTCGGAGAGGCACGCACACACACGCGTACACACAGACACACACGCATACACAACGTGATATATATGTGCGCATACACACGCGGAAAAGTGGACTTCTTCACGAGTTTATTTAGGAGTAAATATTATCCGAAAATGGAGTGGGAGTTATGGATTTAAAGCGGAGAGGAGTGGAAATGGGCGGTTTGCTGGTGGAGTTGCTGCTGTGGAGTTGCCTGGTGTCGGCGGTTGACGGTACGTTGACTTTTTTGTTCACAACATGGATCCTTTGGGAACAACTACTGCGGGACCACTAGCACGGATAACAATAATAACACATTAGTTAACATGCTATGCCCCGGTGGAGGTGTATCTGTGTGCTTCATCCCTAAATGACGCCCCCATTTTGTTCGTCCTACTGGGAAGAAGTGTAACGCTACGCTAGCTCTGGTTCCTTTCTGAAAAGTTGAGGTTTTTAGGTCCCTAGGGTACAAGTACTCCGGGGTAAGCAACGCAAAGTCGAGAAACTTTGCACTGACGTGGGCGACACATCTGCCGATAACCCCGCTATAACCGAGCGTACCCTCTTATTCAATTCGACCTTTTCTGCTTTGTACAAGCCGGTGAAGTTTACGAGTTTGTGTCTCGAAGCAGAAAGTAACTTTGAAGCCTAGCCTGGGCTGTTTTCTCGGGCCTCCGCAGCTCCAGCCATCCCCTGCTCGGTGTCGGGTGTCAGACAGACTTTCTGCTCGGGGGGGGAGAAGAAAAAAAAAAAGAGAGGCTGAATGTTGTTTTAGGAAAGAAAAGGGCTGCTGGTATAGTGCTGTGAGACCTTCTCCCTCTGGATCAATCTGGAACTTAGCCTTACTTTTCTCGCCTGCCTGCCTGATTTTGCGGTCTTACTATTTAATCGCTGGAAATAGCCCGTTTCAGAGGCGGAGCTTAGCTGTCTCTTATGGGTGCGAGGAATTTTATTAGGTCTATCAACGCTTTAACCTTTCATCTTGAATCTAAAAACTTGAGTTTCATAATCTCTGTCCTGACAGCCCATCTATATAAAAACCACCTCTGCCCTCTCAGTGATGTAGCTAACTTAGTGCTCAATAAAAAAGATGCACCTATAAACTAGAACCTCCAGATGGTGATCATATTAAGGCAAACAACCACTACTATAAAGAAAAATCAATGCTTTTTTCCCTTAAAAGACCCTCTCCCCTTTAACTTGCATTAGTTTGACACTAGTTACTATGATGCACACCACAAATCTATGTTGTAAAGAGCTATAAAGCTAAACTCTATTCTGCAAATAAAAGAGCGGGGTTACTGAGTTTATGTGGGTTTATCCTCCACAACATGCATGCAAGACAAGACCAAACTCCTCCGATAGACTCTTGTCAGTGTATGAAACGTGTGGTAAAACCCATGACAAATAGGTGATCGCCTCCAACTTAAACATTATCCTTTAAGCTTCCACATTGTTCCACGTAGCACCTTTTTCTAATCAGGCTCGGGACCCTTTTCGATTAAAAATGACAGTCAAGACTGGATCTATTTTAACATGTTGGCATGTTGCCCGCAGGTAGCCCAGGGCGCAGTGCAAACTCACGCAAGAATATTGACTTTCTCCTCCACCCCCACCCCCACCCCTATCTATTCCGTTCTTAACTTTAAAGCAGGCTGGCATGAACATAAATCAACAAGAAAATCAATTCATAATATATTAGATGTAGTCTCTAACGCCTCTATGTGTGTGTGTGTAGGCTCTTGTTGGAGCAGAAGGAAAAGGTCTGAAGGATTTATGAACCCTAGCCGATGTGACAAAGGGAAGATAAGCAAAAAGATTCGGCTATGTGTTTAGGCTAATGAATCTTGCGCCCATGTCAATACCAAGCATGTGGCAATCTGTGGACTGATACGCTTTATTTTCAACCCACAGCGGAGTGGCAGTGAGCCTATCTCGCTGCCGTTTCGACAGCTCGGTGATCTGCAGCTATCCCTCAGCTCTGGATTTAGGAACGGTCCGGTTTTTGGTGCTCAGAGTGCCAATTTACAAGCGCAATTATATCATTGAGCTCTATGATTGTAGCTCTGGTTATGAGCCTGTTATTACTTTCTCCCCGACTCTAGTTGTCTTCTGTGAGTCGTCTGTAGGCACAAAAACGTCCAACTGTGTGGTGTAGAGGAACGGTATGAGATGGTCCTTCTCCTTGCCAGGTGAATCCATATGAGATATATTTGTAGGCCTAATAACTTCTAAAAGCCCCAAATACAGAATTTATGTGGCCACATCATGTCATTTTTTACATTTATTCAAATAGTGTCTTTGAGAGATTGACAGTGTATCTCTTGTTGTGTACAAGAACAGTCATAGTTTAAGACAGTGGTTCTCAACGTGGGGTCCGGGGACCACCAGGGGTACTTGAGAGTGTTCCAGGGGGTCCGCAGCAAATTGATGAATTGTTAAACTTCAGCATTATTTCAGTTACTAGAAGTAGAGAATGTAGAAGAATGACTGTTTTGATCATAGTTTCTCTGTTATCTCTCTACCTACAATACAGACAGTCATGGAATTCTGGACAAAATCATATCTAACAATAAAAATATTCTCAGATTTGGGTCAGAGAGACAAAATCTCATCAAATGGGGGGTCCGTGGCTCTAATGTTTAGTAAATTAGGGGTCCTTGATATGAAAAAGGTTGAGAATCACTGGTTTAAGACATTAGAGATACAGTACTTCCAGTTGATAAAGAACAACTGAAAGCACTTAGGCCAATGGACATTCAAAACCTTTTCTAAATACACGTGTATGGTTATTTGCCACAGTGAATCCCCCCTGTAGCCCCTCAGATCTCAAAGTTTACTCTTTACCCTAATCTGCCATTGGAACTCTTCAGTTCACTTCATGTTCATGGCTCATGTACAGGATTATTTTTCAGGAAAGTGCTATTTCAACTGTGCTAAACAGGGGGCCATAGGTTATAGGGTATGGGGAACATTCACGTCTTTGGCAGGGAAATGAACAGTGCCCTGTGTGGAGGGTTTCACTGGAAAAGATACAAGGCACTTTGAGGTTTGCAAACACAGCGTCATTATGTGTGCTAGGCTATATCGTAATATAAGAAGCAGATGTTTGAGCGTTGCAGCAACAGGTAAACATGTTGATTTCTTAATAAAAACAAGCTCTTTTCATTTCATTTGGATATGAACAAGTCTCGCAAGCAGTCCAGTCCGATATCTTTCATTTTTAATAAGATGTAAATTTCATTCATGCAATATAAATGTTTAATTTATGCAATTTTAATATTAAATAATGAATTCATTCAATAATTGTATCATGCTGGTTTTCTCATTGCTCAATTTCTAGAGCTACGCATAGATCTGGTGGTACAGAAGTTGCCAGTTTTATATTTTTTTAAATGATTGTTCAAGATATTTGGCAAAAAAAAAAAAAACAATTTTCAATCATGGTATTTTTTAAATAAGGCTGCATTAAACGATAGGCTAGTTGTACTGTGGCTTTGTAGTACCAGTTATTAATTGGTGATGTGAGAGCGTTTACTAAGCCATAGCTATCATTTAATGAAATAGCAGAGCCTACATTAGGCTTATTTTTAATTTTCTGCTTCCAGATTCTGGCCACTGTTCTGTCCTAATGTGCCTGAGGTGCCAGTCTGATGTTTAGATAATGCTTCGGTAACATGTTTATGCCTCTTGAACATCAATCTTTCATTTATTGAAATTGGAGAGAAGGTATTACAGGGGTTCAGTAAAGGTAAAATAAAGTAGCAATTTCCACATGGACAGAGGATTGAAGACTAGGAATGCAATGAAAAACACACTGTAAAATATAAAGAATATTTAGCTATGTGAAGGTGTGGTGTTTTCATGTATTGAGGAAAGAACACATGTCCGTATACTGTGCACTACTGGAGTTATATAGTTATATGACCCCTCCCATACACAGAGTAGGACCCAAACACACCCAAACTTTCACACGTAATCAACACACACGTTGCTTCCTTTCAGGTGTGTAATGACACCCGTATCCACGGCTGATTGGATCAGATTCAGCAAAGAAGATAGCGACTGCTCTTTACACTCACACTTTTCCAATAAACCTCCGGTAGAGAGCTCCTATTGGTCCTCATGGCTAGATGGCTTGGGAAGAATGTGCCGAGGGGGTGAGATGACCACCGTGTACACACGCTTCACGCTTCACACACGCTTCACACACACTGGCCAAAACCGGGCAAACATCACAGCGGTGTGTGTGTCTCTGTGTGTGTGTGTTGACAGACTGCTATATCAGTCTGTAAATACTTAGCCTTTTTTTCAGAAATAAGATTTGAGGTATTGATGTGTTTTTTTTTATAAACCAGAATTGACGTCATGGGATGATGTGTCTGTATGGGATGTACAGTGTGTATCAGTTTGTGCCTCTCACCTCTATGCGAGTGTGTCTATTCAGCGGTGTGTGTGTGTGTGTGTGTGTGTGTGTGTGCGGAGGGGGCGGGGGTCATTCTGTTCTTCAATGTTCTTCAATTTTCAGCTGTTTGCCTCTGACTGCCAGTCCAGAGCCAGACTGATGCTCTGTCTATTCCAGTCCTTCTTCTTCTTTTACCCATTCCCATCCACACGTATAGTACTGAACTCAATCTTCTTCTTGAACTTCACTGAGAAGCCCAGACACTACTCTAATGTCTTATTATTCTTATTAAACTGCTCGTTAGTTCTCCGATCCTGGATCCCCACTCTTAGATCAAGAAACACTGACTTTTTGTGTCCGTGTGCATGTGATGTCACACGTCCAAATCGGGCTCGCGACCTTTGCTGCGGGACTCCCTTTCTCTGCCATTTTTTTTTTTTTTTTACCATAAAAGGTTCTTTTATATTCGTTTATAAAGAAAATATTGAGAATGAAAGCTCTATTGCAGTTCGCTGTTTACGCTGAAACAGGTTATCCATGGGTTCTTTAGAACAGCGGTTCTCAACGTGGGGTCCGGGGACCACCAGGGGGTCCCTGAGGGGGTTCCAGGGGGTCCCCAGCAAACTGATGAATTGTTAAACTTCAGCATTATATCATTTTAGAAGAAGTTAACACGATTAGAGAATGTAGAAAAATGACTGTTGTGGTCATAGTTTCTCTGTTATCGCTCCACCTGCAATACAGATAGTCATGGAATTCTGGACAAAATCATATCTGACAATAAAAATATTCTCCAATATTCTCTCGAACCAAATATATTTGGTTCGAGAGACAAAATCTCATCAAATGGGGGTTCTTTGTGCTGCATGTTCACTCTTAGATGAATCCAGAACAGGGTTAGTAGTACAGTCTCCATCCAATCTGCTTTACTTAGCACAGTTGGCCTTCATGTCCCTTAACAATCAATTTCTTACTTTTCTTATTCTGCCCCTTTATAATTTCACAACTTTCATCAGCTGCGTTCAGTCAGAAATAGGCTGCTTATGACAGCTTTGTTGCTTTATTTTGGTTTGTAAATTGGTCTTACATTGAATTCCAGGTTGGCAGCAAGGAAAGGAGATGTGTTTGTGTGTGTGTGTGTGTGTGAGAGAGAGGGGGGGTGGGGGGCCTAAGGAGATAGGAAGTGGCTGAAAGGGAGAAAAGATTTGGTTGCAGCGCTGAGGAAGAATGTACAGAAGAGATTGAATCTTTTTCTGTTCGTATATATATATATTTTTTTTTTCCGGGTGTGAAACATGAGCAGGTTCTGCTGTTTGGATTTCATACAAGCGGGGGAGGGAGGAGAGAGGGAGGAAAAAGGGAGAGAGGTAAAAAAAAAAAAAAAAAAAAGAGAGGAGAGAGGAAAATAGGAGGAGAGAGGGAGGAAGAAGGGAGGAGACCGGAAAAAGAGGAGGAGGAGGAGAGGAGAGAGGGGAGGAGAGAGGGGATAAAGGGAGAAGGAGAGGAAGGGGGGAGAGAGGGGAGAAAAAGGAGAGGAGGAGGAGGAGAGGTAGAGCGAGAGAGAGAGGAAGTCTGTCGCAGTCTGCCTTGATTTCTCTGGGGTCCCCTCACACACACACACACACACACACACACACACACACACACACACACACACACACAGGCTGCATAAATATGTGTACTGTGCACGTCACGCAAATTTTTCTTGTCCCAACTGGGGAGGTGTGAAGAAAATCTCTTCCTTCCCCTCAACCCCTTAACACCACACACACACACACACACACACACACACACACACACACACACTCTCTCTCTCTCTCTCTCACACACACACACACACACACACACACAGGGTTCTCTGATAAGGTGCAAAGCGAGGGAGCCTGTTAGTTTTTCTACCGAGCAGAACAAAACAGGCGAGCTGAGTGTGTGTGTGTGTGTGTGTGTGTGTGTGTGTGTGTGTGTGTGTGTGTGTGTGTGTGTGTGTGTGGTGGGGGATGCAGCAGTGCATTGCCTAAGCTATAGAAACTTCTTTTGGGGCCCCTTTCTTTCAGACCTGGCACTTCAGCACCCCTGCCCCCCAACACACACACACACACACACTGCCCCTGTCTCTCTCTCTCTCTCTCTCTCTTTTTCCTCCTACTCTGATTGTTAATCCCACCGACAAACTCAAACTCCTCAGCTGTTCTTTTGTGTTGCGCTACAAACACACACACACACACACACACACACACACACACACAGCCAGGTGCAGTGAAGTCATTTGAAGTGTGTGAGGAGTCACAGAGTCCTTAGAAGCCAAACTTGATTGAAATTTTCAGCGTATTTTGTTCCTTTTTTTTTTTTACCAGGATTTCAAGCATTTTGCATCCACAACTCATTTATTTCTAACGGAGATTTCTCTCCTGCTTTTCTCCATTATTTTCAAAGATTTTATTTCTAAATTCACATCTCTTGTTTTCGATAACATTTCGGCTCAATGCAAAAATGGCCACTGAACACTGAAGTCTACCCATGATTCCTTTTATTCTGCTCATACAAAAGTGGGTTCCACAGTGTAAAGTGGTGGAAGTCAGAGTTGGGATACTTCAGGTGATGAATATGTAAATCAAGGCCATAACACCATAATACTTAATCTAAATTACTAAAAATGTTGCGAGATATTTTGTCTCCATCGCTCATTGCTGTGGTGTTTCCGCACTGCTCTTCCCAGAGATCAGCTGTCAATCAAACACTGTGATATCTTTTTCCTTGGCTTTTCTGTTGATGTTTCTGTAGGTGGCGCTCTTCTCTTTGGTGGGCTACCACTGCTCATGCTCACTAACCCAGTTCCTCTATTTATTCCAAACAAACCAAAGCTTTAAAATAACATTCCACGATCACGAATATGTGGATAACTCTTGAAGGGATGCTCAGTGAATGCAGTCATATCCGGGACGTGCATGAAGGATAAATCAGTGAAAAATCCCATATTATTATTAGCAAACGCTGATCCAGTCTACCTCCACATTTCATCGTGTGAAAACCGCCTTTTGAATCCAGCGGTCTGGGGGCCCGGCCTCTCCGGCTCCAGAAAGCCCCGGCGGGCCAGGGGAGGTCAGCCAAGACTAATCCCCGCTGGAGCGTCTCTGTCTTGGGTTAGAGGTGACAGGAAGAGGCCCCCCGGCTGTGGCTGTGGTCTCTGTCTCTCTGTCTGTCTGTCTGTACCTGTTGCAATCTCCCTTCCTCACACCTATGTAGCTCTATAGACAGGCTGTCGTATTGCTGCTATTTAGGGCTGGGCAATATATCAATATTATATCGATATTGTGATATGAGACTAGATATCGTCTTAGATTTTGGATATGGTAATATGGTGATATGGCATAAGTGTCTTTTCCTGGTTTTAAAGGCTGCATTACAGTAAAGTGATGTCATTTTCTGAACTCACCAGACTGTTCTAGCTGTTCTATTATTTGCCTTTACCCACTTAGTCATTATATCCACATTACTGATGATTATTTATCAAAAATCTCATTGTGTAAATATTTTGTGAAAGCACCAATAGTCATCCCTACAATATTGTCGCAATATCGATATCGAGGTATTTGGTCAAAAATATTGTGATATTTGATTTTGTCCATATCGCCCAGCCCTACTTACAACTGAACATTTAGCCCACTTCGTAGAAAATACCGAGATATATATCGTGTATCGCCATTCAGCCTAAAAATACCGAGATATGATTTTTGGTCCATATCGCCCAGCCCTACTGCTATTGTGTTGCCATGATGATGAAAACAATGCAGTTTGTTTGATTACATATTTATTGTAGAATTGATTAACACTACTCTGGTTATCTATGGGAAGACCTTAACCTGAACTGATTTTAACGAGACACTTTGGATTACACGCAAGTACGCATGAATATGTTATAATAATCACTGTCTCATCCTGGGTTTCAATGGAGAGTTTTAGTGTTCCGTGCTGGAGGGCTGGGGAGAGTGTGAGGTTTAGACCCAGTAATGACAGAAATGCTGGAGCGCGGGGGATGCTGTCTGTGTTCACAACACGACACTTCCTGTACATGATATGGATCGCGTTGCGTTCTAAACAATGAACGGCCGCGATTTGAAATGAATCTTTTTTTCTTCTTTCTTTTATTCGTGCCAGTGTAGTTTTCAGCTGGCTTCTTTGTTTCTTCTGCTTGAAGGAAAACTTCATGTCAAAAGTTTTTTTTCTGGTATTTCAATTTTGAAGTGAACTGATCCTAACTTAATCCAAATTTAAAACTTTATTCAGATAACCCTATCCTTACTAATCTAAAGGCCTGCTCTAATCCTTTAGCAAGGATGTGATATTCCAGTTATTTTTGGACATCACAGACCCCAGTCATTTCTAATGGAGATTCCTGATTTCCATATATCCTGCTTTAGTTGTTCCCCTGATCCCTTCACTACATTAGCCTGGACAGACTGCGTTAAACCTCTCAGGGTGTTGCTACCTTCAACAGGCCTAGTTAATATCTGTCTGCATACCTGCCACAGACACGGGGGTAAAGTTCTTCATTGTCTATTGTGCGTGTGACCCAGATCTATCATTGCTATGTAGGCCACTACAACACCACTGTGCTTATTGTTACGGCAAACTAGGACCATGGAAACAATTTTTAGGCAACGTAGACAACACGTTTTTTGTTCCTCGTAGCCCACATGGTCTCCACCTCGATCTTGTCCCAGTTTATCTCCATCCCCCGCTGAAGGCGGACTCTCCACCGGCTCTAAATGTCACCCATGTGTGCGAGATTTGTGCTCCGTCTCAAACGAGCTGGAAGTTTACATCCTTCTCTTCCGATGCTGTGATTCATCTAAGAGCGTGAAATCCATTTTTAAACCTGTCGTATCATTTCAGAGTGAAAATACAGCTACTTTACTTAACTCACCGACCAACTGTTTGGAGAGACAGTACTAGCGGTCTGTTTCGATGCCGAGCAAAGAACAATAAGCTTAGTTGCGGTCACCCAAGCATGCTTGTGTCGGCCGTAAAAGAATCAGTCGCACACTAGAATCACGCGGACATCTGTTTACGCTGACTCCTCTTTATTTTCCTTTATGGTTCTGTGAGTACGCGTATGGTTCTTTTTTGTTAATTATTTTTTAAAAAAAGCATCACTTTCTTTTAGGCGACAGCATCCTCCGTGCTGACAGTGGCAGCGTGTGGCAGCGCTTGGCGGGGGGGGGGTTGTTGGAGCTGGCACGGCGGTGCCAAACCACCGCGTGTCGGGCCCTGACACCCTGCCAGGCCAAAAACCACAAGCTTCCCCCACAGGCACCGTGGCAGCTGCTGTGACAGCTACCGCCCGCGACGGCCCCGGGGATTGCAACATCCCTTGGCTGCCGAGTCACACACACACACACACACACACACACGGACGAAGGGGGGGGGTTTTTTTTTGGAAATTCCTTTAGAGGTGTTTCACAGGGGATGACGAGTCGACTCGGCGTCCCGAACGAACACAATCGTGAACGGATTCGCCTGCCAAGGGCCCGGTAAACGAAAAACAATGCACCTGCCAAGAATCATTTCTAACCGCCGTAATAATTAGTATGCATTTATCACGGAAGAAGTATCTTGCCCTGCCTGTTTTAAATGCTGTTTCAGGTAGTGTGTGAAACGTTCAATAAAGGCTGAAGAGTAGATTTAGAGTGTTGATTTAAAATTCGCTCACTCGTTAGTACAGTGGATCTTTTTTTTTGTCTCTTCTGGGGATTATTTTCACTATTTTTTTGATTAATCGATTAATCAAATTAACAGGGGCGGTCTTACCATTAGGCAAAGGTAGGCGACTGCCTTGGGCCCCGGCAGCCAGAGGGCCCCCCAAAAAAGACAAGAATAGAACTAATGTAAACTTATTTTTAATCAATATACAATAAATGTACTTTTTCTTACAATAAATGATTACAATCTTCAGTCATGGTCACCCACCCTAATCAGTCAGGCTATAGTGGGTTATTCCACTTCTAGTACTTGTCTACTATTTTGTTACTATTATTTCGGTACTTAAGCAAATTTTTCTTGCCACTGCATCAGTAGCTGAGAGAGAAGTAACACCCAAAACAAAAAAATCAAGAAAAACAACAAAAAGTGCCCTTGCATGCATAGTTTTCTCAGCCCCAACTTGGTGGTAACATGTAGAAAGAATGGATTAAAAAGGGAGAGGGTTGGGATTCAGGGGGCCCCGTGCTTGCCTTTGCCTAGGGCCCCCCGAATCACTAAGTCCGCCCCTGCAAACTAAGCTTCAACCGTCCCGATATGAGCCTTTTCAAGGCCGACGCTCCTGTTTTTAGACCGAAGCCGCGGACGTTCCCTCGCCGTTTCCCCGTTTTCCGATGTGACCTCTGAACGCCTCCTCCCGCTTCCCTTCCCCCCCAGGCTCGCCGCTCCTCCTCTTCGCCAACCGCCGGGACGTCCGACTGGTGGACGCGGAGGGCGCGCGCGGCGAGTCGGCCGTCGTCGTCAGCGACCTGGAGGACGCGGCGGCGGTGGACTTCCTGTACTCCGAGGGCCTGATCTTCTGGACGGACGTCAGCGAGGAGGCCATCAAGCAGACCCACTGGAACCAGTCGTCCAACTGTAAGGCCGCCTGCTTACTCTCTCCTTTACTGACTGTTGCATCAAACAGACCCACTGGAACATCCGGTTTGGTCACATAGCCTTCAATAGAACAGCAGTGTCAGCTCCTAGTAATCCAATAGGGAGCTTTTGTTGATCTAGATCCTATTTTCTTATTTAGTGCTACAGATTTTCCCATTCATTCTCTGTTAATTCATTCATTCTCTGCCATTCATTCCCCCCCCCCCCCCGCAGCTCTTAAAGAGGCTCTGGGAACCGGACAGACCGTGGTGGTGTCGGGACTGGACAGCCCCGACGGGCTGGCCTGCGACTGGCTGGGCAGGAAGCTCTACTGGACCGACTCGGAGACCAATCGGATCGAAGTGGCCAACCTGGACGGCACCTCCAGGAAGGTCCTCTTCTGGCTGGACCTGGACCAGCCCCGGGCGATCGCTCTCAACCCCGCTCACCGGTAAAAGAAAAAATATCACTACTACTACACACACACACACACTCTTACACTAGGGTTTGATGGATATGAGTTTACAAGGATTTAGTGTTTCCAAAACATTTTTATACTTGTGTGGAATCCAGTCAAGTTGTTGCATTAGAATCAATTCAGGGCTTCCCACAGACAACCAGTGTATTGATCAATTCTACAACAAATATGTAATCAATCAAACTGCATCATACCCCTCATATCAGAGGTGGATGACACTGACTTTTTCCACTGATACAGATGTGTCTTTGTCTGTGTGAGGAAGCCCCGGTACCCCTTGCATATTTATAGCCCATACTTCAGGCACGCTTCCTTTGGGACAGTGGGTATATATGTAAGAGAGAGAGAGGGAGAGAGGTGGAGATGGAGACAGGAGGTAAAAGGAGGGTTAAAGAACAACTTAGCCGCAGTTTAATACAAAATAAATTGAATTGGAAGGTCGAGAGAGAGCGGAAGAGATGGCGTGCTGCTCCACAGAGTTTCCTGCCTCTGTGGTTTTAACCTCGCGCTGACCTCCCTGCTCCCGTACTCTTCGACTTGCTGGATACCTAGTGTGTGTGTGTGTGTGTGTGTGTGTGTGTGTGTGTGTGTGTCGGTGGAAACAGTGTGCCTCAGCAAAACCTTGGGCTTCTTCGATGATAGATTTAGCGCTGAGGATAGATTTAGTCTCGTTTGAATCGAGTATAGCGGGAACGGTTTCTATGCTGTTGTTTTTTTCAGCGGTGAAAAATGACTCACACTGGATGTGAACTGCAGACCAGCGTGCCTGTCTGTAGTCACTGATTAACACCAGGAAACAACAGCCAACGCTTCTACATATTAAACTCTTAAGTGATTTAGTTGAACACCTCCAGGAGAATCTGAAGTCTGAAGTCTTATGATTGTGTTCTGGTAGTTTGTATAAGGGTTTGTATAAAGCCTGGAGTTTTTACGGAGTGTGTTCTCCCTGGAAGAGCCACAGCTTTTGCACAAGACGCCGCACTTTGACTGGAGGTTGAAGGTTAGAGTCCGATGACCCACTTAGTCATTCCAAGTGGACGGCTTTATGGAGGCCTGTAGCCCAGCGGCCTGAAACCAGGCTAAAGTCACCGAAATCCCTTCCCGCAAACCGCAATAAAACACTCCCTTCGCCTGCTGTTGCTTCAGCATTACGGGCCCAGCTTATAGTGTAAACAGTTGTCTCGAGCAGCCCCGAAACACCCTGTCAGCTCTAAGGAAGGTTAGATTACAAATATGTCCGGCTAACATTTAGACAGATTACGATAACCACAGGGTGTGTCTCTGTTTAGAGTAGCCTGCATCCTCTGTTCGGCCCGCTCGCTAGCTGAACTGTGACGCGTGTGCAGGGGAAGAGCGGGGGGGGGGGGGGAGAGGAGAGGCGACGTGTACCGCTTAGGGTATGAAGAGAGAGAGAGAGAGAGAGAGAGGGAAAGATGGTATAGGTGAGAGAGAGGTGGGAGAGTGGGGAGGTAGCGGGGGAGTTGGCATCCGAGCAGGCTTTGTGCTTTTTGGTAACCTTGGCTTCCGAGACACAACAAGGCCGTTCTGTGGTACCTACAGTTAAATAGATGATAAGTCATCTCATTCCATTCTGTTCAAGTCAATTTATGTCAGTTCAGGTCAATTCAGGTCATTCACTCTTATGTATTTCCATGCATAAGTTATGGAGAAGAAAAAAAAAAAGGCGGACTGAGTGTGCAACAAGCATTTATTTCTTGTTCAAGTTCGTTTAATTCAAGTCAAGTGAAGTTAAGTCAATTTAAGTCAAGTCAGTTCAGTTCAAATCAAGTCACTTCAGGTCAATTCAAGTCAAGTTAATGTAAGCCAAATCAGTTCAATTCAAGTCTAGCCAGATCAAGCGAAGTCAAGTCAGTCCAGTTCATGGGAGTTCAGTTCCAGTCAAGTCTAGTCAAGTCAGTGCAGTTCAGTTTAGTATGCGTTGTTGGCATGAATGCTGCATGAACAATATTGCCAAATAATGTAAACACAAGGGGAATTCATTACACAGAAGACAAAGAAGAAATCTACAGCTCTGCCCCCACCGTTTGTCTTTTTCTCTCTTCTTCTCCTCTCTTTGGTTTCTTGGTCTATAATTGTTGTTTCTACATCACTGGCCAAAGGAATGCAGACCCGTCTGTCATTCTGCAACTGTGTCAGTACACACACACACACACGCACACGCACACACAGCCACAGCATTTAATAAGCCAATATTGGTTGTGTGACAGGGTGATTCATTGTGCTTCACATCAATATGTCACTGTTGATTTTCCTCAACCAGAGCCGAGCCAGTGGATTAGCGGGCTAAGACCCAGATCTGTACTGTAGACGACGCAGGTTCAAGCTCACCTCGTCTGGATACTGTGTTTTTTTTTTGTTTTTTTTTACAGATATATACACAAACAAACACTGAAGACGGGGGGGGAAAGAGATAGAAAAACAGCATTGTGAAAGAATGACTAGAAATTTGGAAGGAATTACAAAGACGGGAGAGAACGAAATGGAAAGAAAAAAGGCAAAAAGATGGGTAGATGGGTAGAAAGGTTTTGTTTATCGTGTCTCCTAGCAGCAGTTACGATGCAGGAGAAACAGCAGAGAGGCATGCAGCCTTCCAGGATCTCTTTCTCTATTTCTCTTTCCTCCCTCTGCCATTTCTTCCCTCTCTCCCCTCATGCTCCCACCATCACTGGGAATTATTCGAATTGATCTGTTTTACACACCAGCGTATGTGGAAATTAATAGTTTATCACATACCACACTGTATGTTGACTTGCATCTCGAAGCTCAAGGCCTAAAGGTCTAGAGCAGTGATTCTCAACCTTTTTCATATCAAGGACCCCTACTTTAGTCCACATTAGCGCCACGAAGCCTGTCTCTTGGACTCAAATCTGAGAATATTTTTATTGTCAGATATGATTTTGTCCAGAATTCCATGACTATCTGTATTGTAGGTAGAGAGATAACAGTGAAGCTATGATCAAGACAGTCATTCTTCTACATTCTTTAAATGTGTTAACTTCTTGTAAATGAAATAATGAATTTTAACAATTCATCAATTTGCGGGGGACCCCCTGGAACCCCCTCAAGGACCCCTGGTGGTCCCCGGACCCCACGTTGAGAACCACTGATCTAGAATATAGTTAAATAAAGTAATCATTCAGTCAATCTTGTGCCATGGGAGAGTAAAAATCCTACTTAGTGTCTTAAAAAATGCTCTTATATTTGTATAATGTAATGTACTAATGTGCTGTCTCTCTTCCTGTTGTGTTTCCAGCTACATGTACTGGACAGACTGGGGTGAGGAGCCCAGGATAGAGCGAGCCGGCATGGACGGCAGCAACAGGTACTGTTACCATTGAACCCTTCAGCAGATCTACTTTCCATGTGTTTTCCCCCTGTGTTCATAGCATCCTCAGTACATGCACGTCTGTCATTGTCCTGCAGAATCCTTGTAGCACCAACAAAGTCCACTTTTCAACTGTTAGATTACCCCACTGATGTATTTATATCACACTTGGACACTTAGTCATGGAGCATTTCCTACATGTGGAAGACGAGGTGAAATTGTATTAACAGTCATTTATTTGAATATGAGCTCAGCTGATCAACTGCCTTCATGTCTTCCATGGAGAATACAGTATCGTCAGCAAACATAGAGTATGTGTTGTCTTGCATCATAGAAAGATTTCACCATACATCACTGTAGGACAGCAGGCCACACACACTCATATATGACGAACCAAGATGTGTGTTGTGACGTCATCAGCATTCATTTACATACCACAAGAGGATTATGGGAGTTGTGCGAAGATGCACAGCTAAGACGATTTAGAACAGTGATTCTCAACCTTTTTCATATCAAGGACCCCTCATTCAGTCCACATTAGGGCCACGGACCCCCATTTGATGAGATTTTGTGTCTCAGACCCAAATCTGAGAATATTTTGCCCAGAATTCCATGATTATCTGTATTGTAGGTAGAGCCATAACAGTGAAATAATGATCAAAACAGTCATTTCTACATCTCTTTTCTTGTAAATTTCTTGTAAATGAAATAATGGTGACCTTCTCAAATTGCTGGGGACCCCCTGGAACCCCCTCAAGGACCCCTGGTGGTCCCCGGACCCCACGTTGATTTAGAAGATAATTTACAGATGTTTATAGTTGAAGTTACATTTTCACACTGATCCAACTTTTACTTCCTTTTAATTAGATTAGGGCTGCACAAGTAATCGAGAAACTTCAATTTCCAAATCATAAGAGGCTACAGTTATTTTATCCCATGGTTTTTATCTGCCGTTTGCCAAACCGTTTGTTATTCCAATGAGCTCCAAATGAAACATGAGATTATCTTCTGTCTCTTCACTCGCTGTGTGTTTCTCTGTTTCCAACAGGAAAGTGATAGTGGAGGTGGATATATACTGGCCCAACGGTCTCACCATTGATTTGGTGGAGCAGAAGTTGTACTGGGCAGACGCCAAGCTCAGTTTCATCCACAGGGCGAACCTGGACGGCTCTGCACGGTATGGAGCTGTGTGTGTGTGTGTGTGAGAGAGAGAGAGAGACAGAGAGAGAGAGAGAGAGAGAGAGAGAGAGAGAGTAGTTCCAGAAGTTCCTTTTTACTGCAAAAAAAGAAACAAAAACTCTGTAAATTGCATCACAAATTTTGAGAAAACGGTCACACACCATATGATTGGTTGGGAGCTCACTAGGCTTATGGGTCTTACAGACACACACACACACACACACACACACACACACGCGGGGACCCCCTACCGACCCCCCCCCCCTCCGCCGAAGATCAGCATGAACTACTTCAAGTTTTCGCCCTGTTCAACTCCAGTTCCAGCCGAGAAAGGGAGGAGGGGAGGAGAAAAATAGGCACGCAGACAGAGCGAGACGGCAAAAAGAGGAATGGAGAGAGCGATAGAGAGAGAGAGTATGACAGAGCCTGTCCAACACAAACAGAGCTGTGGTGCGGAGGCCCCAGTCAAAACACACACTCTCCGCTCCGCACACACACTCCCAAAGCGTCTCCCTCTACTCCGCTCAAACACTCTTTCCTTCCCTCCTTCGGTCCATCCATCATCCCTCTCTCTCCCAGTCCTATCATTCTCTCTTTTTATCCGTCCAGCGTTCATCCATCATCCTCTCAGCGGTTCTCCTGCCATTTTACATTTTGGCCGTTTATCCGGACAGTCTTCCAATGAAGGCAACAGTAGAATCTATCTATCTATCTATCTATCTATCTATCTATCTATCTATCTATCTATCTATCTATCTATCTATCTATCTATCTATCTATCTCTCTATCAAGAATGAGAGGCCTTTCATCTGTGCCTGACAGCTTTGAGTAATGAAATAATTTGTATGTTTTTTTTAACAGCTACACACCCACGCACACTTCCACACATGCACACAAAACAAACTGAACAGAGCAGTGAAATCTGGATTTAGTTAATGTTTTTTTTACCTTAACCACTGTTGGCTCTCCTATGCTGTTACAGCACACACACACACAGAGAGAGAGAGAGAGAGAGAGAGAGGACTGAAATCATGATTGATGAAAGCAAGTTTCTGCTGTATTGATATTCTAAACACAAGCCTGCTTTGATCCTGTGTCCAATTGTGTATGCGTGTGTGTGTGTGTGTGTGTGTGCCTGCATGTGTTTCTAAAATGTGTTTTAACCCTGAAAAGGAATTACACTCACACACACACCTTCATGTTTTTTTTCCCCGTTTTTTTTTTCCGCCTTCAATTTAACGTAATCCACAGTGCCAACCACAGTTTCTTTCGTTTTTCATATTCCCACATATGCAAATGAACTTAGGGTGCGTTTGTTTTCTTCCCCTCCAGTGAGGCGGTGGTTGAGGAGAACTCGGCCCTCTGGCAGAAAAGCCAGTGACAAACTGAAGAGTCTATTAAGCCTATTAATCAGCCTTTTATAGAAAACAATTACCGGAACAGGTTTATTTATTCATCCAATCATGTAATATTCTGAGCATTATATAACAATCCTCAATCAAATCACATAATAATAAGTTATAATATTGGAATAGAAGGATGCTCAAAAACAGCTTATTCACACTTATTCAAAATAGGTTGATAGATGAAAATAGTTTATTCACAATAGTTTAGGTAGATTATTTGAATGAATGAGTGGGTAACACTTTACAATAAGGGTCACTAAGTTAAGGGTTAGTTAATGATTAATAAGGGTTAGTTAATGTCTAATAATCATTAACTAACCCTTAATTAACAGTTAACTAATGTGTAATTTACTAATGGTGTTCATGTTAACTAAGGTATTAATTTATACATTATTTAATCGTTTATAAAGATTACTATTAAATAATGTATAAATTAATACCTTAGTTAATATGAACACCTTTAGTAAATGATTACCAGACACATTAGTTAACTGTTAATTAAGGGTTAGTTAATGTTTATTAAGCATTAACTAACCCTAACTAACTTACTAACAATTACTGGAACAGGTTGCGTCTATTTATTTATCCAATCATGTAATATACTGAGCATTATATAACAATCCTCAATCAAATAACATAATAATAAGTTATAATACTGGAATAGAAGGATGCTCAAAAACAGCTTATTCACACTTATTCAAAATAGGCTGATAGATGAAAATAGTTTATTCAGAATAGTTTAGGTAGATTAGTTGAATGAACACCTCATGCAAAGTGTTACCAATAGGACTCTCCCACGCCCAAACACAGGCCTCCTCCCTTCCATTCTGAAGGTGCGTTTGTTTTCTCCCCAGTGAAACGGTGGTGGAGGGAACCCTGACCCACCCGTTCGCGCTGACCCTGTCCGAAGAGACCCTGTACTGGACGGACTGGCAGACGCGCTCCATCCACGCCTGCAACAAGCACAGCGGGGACAAAACCAGAGAGATCCTGAGCGGGATTTATTCCCCTATGGACATCCAGGTCCTGGGACCACAGAGACAGCCTTACAGTAAGCGTGAACGCGTATATTAGGGTCAGACCTGCATATGGGGACCGATTTTGGTCTTTTCTCAAGCTAATCATATTTTCTCCTTCATTCTCCCATTCTCTCTCTCTCTCTCTCGCTCTCTCTCCCCGCAGTCCAGACCCCCTGCAGCGAGAGCAACGGAGGCTGCAGCCACCTCTGCCTGCTCTCTCCCGTCCAGCCCTTCTACAGCTGCGCCTGTCCCACCGGGGTCCAGCTCAAACCGGACGGGAAGACGTGCAAGCCCGGTACGGATCCCGGTTAACACCGATCCGATGACACACTACATCACACACACACACACAAGTAAAAAAAAAAAAAATGACATGCACTCTCCTAGCAGTTTGCGGGACACAAACTGACCGGGACCCGCCATATTGATTCCCACGATCATAAAACAATAGAGCCTTATTCTGCTGCCGCCACAAAAAACACAACACTGTGGTTGTGTGTGTGTGTGTGTGTGTGTGTGCGTTAGTTTGAATGAAGGATGCCATCCAATCCAATCACTTAGCCACTGTTGACAATCAACACAACAATACTCTATTGTATCAGCCTCCTGTTTTTGTGTGTGTGTGTGTGTGTGTGTGAAAATGAGCAAGCGTCCATGTTTCTAATTTGTTGTGCTTGGCTGGTTAAATTGAAGGCGTTTGTTATTGCGGTGGCAGCAGCAGCAGTGTGTGTGTGTGTGTGTGTGTGTGTGTGTGTGTCGGGGGGTCTTTAACGACTTGTTTCTCAAGTGAAGTCAAGCGAGGAGAAGACTGGAAGCACAGACGCCTTCCCTCCTTCCTTCTTTCCCTTCATTTAGTCCTCCCTCACTCCAGTCGTTTAGCTAACGACGGGACCGCTCTGAATGTCACATCTGATTGGCGCCGGGGGGGCCGATGGATGCCAGCTTCTGATTGGTTGTGAACATTATTTGCAGAACTACATGTTCTCAATTTGTTTTTATGTTAGGAATTTGAATCACAATGGGACTTTACTGGTGAAATAAAGGCTAAATTAAAAAAAAGTTTATGTAAAAAGAGAGTAGTACTAGTCTTGTCTTCATACCAAATAACATCTCAGCTCTGTTGTCTCTGCTGTACATTATCACAGCCGTGACAATACAGTAAGTGAATTGCATTGTGAGAGAAAGAAAAGGGAGACAGAGAGAGAGAGAGAGAGAGAGAAAGGCACTTTGAACTGCTGTAAATGTGCTATAAATTTGAGATCTTAGAGTGAGACGGAGGTGTGAGAGAGCAAGAAAAAAACAGTTAATTGTCTCCCAGGAGGTGAGTTTGGCTCCTCTTTTAAACCCGGAGCCAACAGCCAAACAAGGTGGAGGATCCCCCCAGGACGCCGGGGGCCCTTTTGTTTCCCGACCGGTTGGAGCCGGGAGGAGGAGGCGGCGAGAGCTCGGGCCTAAAAAAAAAAATTTCACCGGAGACGCATCGATATTTTCTGTAGTAGGGGGATCGGCGGTGATCCAGCTCCCAAGCACTCCTTCTCGAATTGGCGAATGAAGCTGCCCTGATATCCATATTTTATGTAATGACGTGAGCTTTGGTGCCATATGACATTTTTCCAGCGGGAGGAAAAGTTTTCTCCAGACATGGAAAATGCTGAAACGCGGTGAAATTCATAACACCTAGGCCTATTGTTTAGTGGAGGAGCCTTGGCTACGCGGGATGAACGATCTTCTGTTTTATTAGGCCCGAACCTACCACACTGTTCTCTATCTCAGTGGTTCTCAACGCGGGGTCCGGGGGCCACCAGGGGTCCTTGAGGGGGTTCCAGGGGGTCCCCAGCAAATTGATCAACTGTTAAACTTCACCATTATTTAATTCACTAGAAGTTAACACAATTAGAGAATGTAGTAGAAAGACTGTTTTGATCATAGTTTCTCTGTTATCTCTCTACCTATAATACAGATAGTCATGGAATTCTGGACAAAATCATATCTAAAAATAAAAATATTCTCAGATTTGGGTTTGAGAGACAAAATCTCATCAAACGGGGGGTCCATGGCCCCAATGTGTACTAAATTAGGGTCCTTGATATGAAAATGGTTCATCTGTTTTTATCTGTTAACCTATTGTGAATAAGCTATATCACCATCAGCATTTTTTTTTTCCACAAAAAAATGCAATCATCCATTTAGGTTTACTCCAAATAACTGTCACAGAAAAATCAACTCTTACTAACTTCTTCCTTATGTTATTTCTCTCTCTCGTCCAGGGGCAGAGCAGGTTTTGCTTTTGGCCCGGCGGACCGACCTGAGGAGAATCTCGCTGGACCTGCCGGACTTCACCGACATAGTACTACAGGTACACAGTAACACACACACACACACACCTCTACCTTGTCCCGTCATACTCTATTTCATATTCTATTCCGCGCACTCGCAGGTGGATGACATCCGCCACGCCATAGCCATAGACTACGACCCGGTGGAGGGCTACGTCTACTGGACGGACGACGAGGTGAAGGCCATCCGGCGGTCCCGCATCGACGGCAGCGACGCCATGACGCTGGTCACCACGGAGGTCAACCACCCGGACGGCATCGCGGTGGACTGGGTGGCCAGGAACCTGTACTGGACCGACACCGGCACGGACCGGATCGAGGTACGTCAGTCGGTTTAAAGTGGAGTTAGCTTGATACATGCTCAGTGTGGTTCACCTCTGATATGACGGATATGATGCTGTTTGATTGATTCCATATTTATTGTAGAATTGACCGGTTGCCTATGGGAAGCTCTTAACCTGATTCTAATGAGACATTTTGGTCAGATTCCACACAATTATATGGTTTATTGGGTCATTACGCATCTAACCATATAGGCCATTCCCGTTTCCGCCTAACTAGATTTTCCGCCATTTTGAATTATCTCATATCTGGACCGTCCTGCACAAATGTGTCGATTTGTTTTTTGATATTCCGTACCGTTATGATGTTATTGGCTTCCAAAGTTTGGTCAAATGTTGTGGGCGGGGCCTATGTTTTAAAAATTGGTATAACTCATGAACGCATTATGCTATCCCATCCAAATTTGGTACAATTGTGCACATATCATGTCTCAGCCAACCTGTAAAATTGGGTGTCATTTCGCCAAATGGGGGCGCTACAGAAGCCTGTTACATTTTAAATGATTGTGACTGTAAACCGTGGAAACACAATTCTTTTTTCCTTGGATTCTCTTTGTTCCCTAGCACCCTAGCAACCACCAGTGACACCCTAGCAACCACCTAGCAAAAGCCCAGCAATCACCTAGAAACACCCTAGCGACCACCGGCGAAACCCTACCCGCAATTTAGCAGCACTCTAGCAAAGACCAGCTCAAAGTGACTGTTGCTCGGACGGCAAGCACACTTTAAATTTTCTTCAGAAAATTTTGCCTTTTCTAGTTATTATTATGTTTTCCCCAGTGGATAGTTTTAGTGTCCCATGGCATGCTGTTTCAGAAGCTTTTCCACCCTGACAAGAATAAAGTTCAGCGCATGAAAATGGTCAAATATAAATATATTCAATATTAGCCCAAGATATCAGCTATTGGCAGCTTCAATCCAAAAATATTGGGATTGGTCTTTAAAAATCCAGTTCATTCACAAAATAGATGGAGACACTAAGATAAGAATAGGATAGGATAAAATGACGGATAGGAGTACACTTTGTATGTGAATTTCACATCTTGGTTCATTGAATGGTCATGCGTCGCTTTGTACTGTTTGACAAATGTTAGTCCCTCTCAGGCCTCTATGGTTCACTCTGAAAGGCTGCGGTTGGCAGCTCATTCCCGTGCCAGCTAACATGGCAAAAAACACACAGCAAGATGGAGTGATGCTTAATTAGGAAACAAAAGGCATCCCAGTCAACAAAAGAAAAAAAGTGCGGGTGAACAAATTGGGTCGGGGGGAATAAAATGTGCTCCGAGGGGTTTTAATATTGAACTGTGTCGTTTGGTACGCTAGGTAACCAGGCTAAATGGAACCTTCCGGAAAATCCTGATCTCTGAAAACCTGGATGAACCCAGAGCTATCGTCCTGGACCCTGTTAATGGGTAAGTGTGTGTGTATTGTTGTAACACTGTGCCTTAATTATACAGTATATTGCATTGGAAATGAGAGTTTAACAATTTAACCGTTTGCATAAAAAGTCTGGAATCACTGCCTCCGTCACAAAATGAGCTTAGCAAAT
This sequence comes from Centroberyx affinis, assembly GCF_046629955.1. Classification (NCBI taxonomy): domain Eukaryota; kingdom Metazoa; phylum Chordata; class Actinopteri; order Beryciformes; family Berycidae; genus Centroberyx; species Centroberyx affinis. The sequence continues at coordinate 23,321 of NW_027282607.1, read as the reverse complement.
GTGTCACGTATGATTTCCCTATGATTCCATACTTTTCAGAGACTGTGTAGAATGGTTACACATGTCTCCAGTGATGATGACATGTCTCCAAAATGTATTTAGAAACATCCAGGTGACATTTTGACACGTGTAGAAATTCTCTCTCACGGTGTCCGATCAATGAAGCGTTCCCAGACACTAATTTTCACATGAAATAACCTTCCTCCTTTTCTTTTTCTTTCTCACTTTGTTCCCGCCTCTTTCTCCCAGCTTCATGTACTGGACGGACTGGGGCGAGCGTCCGAAGATCGAGCGGGCCAACCTGGACGGGTCGGACCGGGTGGTTCTGCTGAACAGCTCTCTGGGTTGGCCCAATGGGCTGGCTATAGACCACACCGCAGGGAAACTGTACTGGGGAGATGCCAAGACTGACAAGATAGAGGTAGGTCCACCAACTGTCTCAACAACAAGCTAATGCTGGTTTTGGGCCTATCAGTCACAGTCTCATAAGGGCATGTTCACACTAGGGCTGAACAATTAATCAACATTTTATCGAAATCGCAATATGGCCTACTGCAATTTTCAAATCGCAGGAGGCGCAATATTTGTTAAAGGTGAAATGTGTCAAAATAGCATTTGAAATGAAATATTGTGGTGCTGCAGAGATGTCCTGGCCTACACATCATATTCTACAGACTTAAGAAAACATCTTTGTTTGGTACAGATCCCCGCAAAAATCACACCATAATCATTTTAAAAAAAAAATTCAATGAAAATGAGAATAGTGATGTAAAAATGATCATTCCCTCTAATATCGCAAATCATATCAGCCAAAATAATCGCAATTAGATATTTTTTCAAAATCGTTCAGCCCTAGTTCACACTATTCCGCTTTTTCATAGACAAAGTGCTGCCTCCAATGCATTATGTGCTGATAAAAAAGACTGTAGTAGCTATCACTATATGCTGATGATACCCAACTGTCAAACACTGTAACACCTACTTGTTTGTTTATGTTGCCATAAACAAACGAGACCATGAACGAGACCTATGGCAGTCTCTGCACTGCATTTTACATTGTGTGCCACCGTTTTGCATTTGGTGGAAAAGCTGCTAAGATGCTTTATGGCACAGAGGGAGATTGCTTTACGGCACAAACAGGGCCAAGGCTTTCAGAGTTTCTGGTCATGGCGGATGGCGGAAGGAGTGAAATCACTTCCAACACGTTTATCCTCTTCGGGGAGGGGGGAGGGGCAGGAAGCAACGGGGGTTTATGGAAAATGTGGTCTTCATTTGGAGAAACACTATCACTAACAATGCCGCTGGGTGTGAGATCGAGGCGACCGATCCTCTCCGACATGGTCTCATTTGTTTCACAATTAATTTGACAATGATATATTGATGTTTACAAATGCTACACATAGCACCTTTGACGTAAAAAAGGCACGGGCAGTTTGAAAAACGTGGAAAAGTGTGATGAGAGAGAAAGACTGTCGTATTTCTTCCAGTCTGTGTCTCTCTCTCTCTGCCCGTCTGCTCTAACAGGTAATTCAGTGCCGAAAACCGCTTCACCCGCTCAGTCTCAGCTGGGAAGGAGAGCGAGACCAGTGGAACGTAGAAAGGGAAAATGGAGAGATTGTGCGTGCGTGCGTTTAATAGCGAGCCTAGCAGAGGAATGTAGAGTTATATAATACCTGGATAGACGCACGCTCCTTTTTCCTCTACCATTGTGTTGGTGTTATATATTCTGGTCCGGTCTGGTCTAGTTTGGTTTGGTTTAGTTTGGGTCTGATCTGGTTTGGTCTGATCTGGTCTGGTTTGGTTTGGTCTGGTCTTGTCTGGTTTGGTCTGATAAATTTTTTCCACTGACACATTCATATTTTATTTTAACCACTTTATACACTGCCAACTGTTGCTGAAGTCAAATTGCTGAGTATTAGTCTTTTGTGTGTGTGTGTGTGTGTATGTGTGTGTGTAGTTCGTATGTAGAACGTATCCTATGTATTTCTTGGTATTTTAATGTGAAAAATGTGCATATAGCAGCTTTAATGCGCATCCCCATTATGGGTTAGTGTGTGTAGATCAGTGCCCCCAAAAAAAAAAAAACTGAATTTGAAACAATTTGAATTGAGGCTGTAAGAAAAAAATGCTTTTGAGCCCAGGAGGTCCCTGCAGAGGAGGATGAAGGGAGGTGAGGAGGAGGAGGAGGAGGAGGAGGAGGGGGGTTGGTTTTTTCCTCGTTGCCCTTCCCCTTCTTTCACCAAGACTCCTACAGCTCCTCCTAACGCGGGCGTCCTCCATTCTCCTCCTCCCTCCCTCCCTCCCTCCACTCCACTCCACTGCGAATAACACCAACCGCCTCTCTTCATCACAGACTGCTCATTAATAATGCTTTTCCTCTTTTTTTTTATTCTCTCTTCACTTTGTCCCTCTTCTTCTGTGTCATCTTTTGATCTGCTCCGTTTGTCTTTTCTCTGTTTCTGCTCTCGTTGCGTCTCATTGCATGGCGTCTTTGTTGTTGTTGTTGTTGTTTTTTTTTCAGATTTTGTTGCGTCGTTGTTTTGGTTTGTCCTCGCTGTGATTCGGTGGTTGTTGTGCTGTCTGCGGAGCTGGACCGGTTCAGCAGTGTTTACCTTGTTTTCACAACGGAGAGAGAGAGAGAGAGAGAGGGACGGAGAAAGAGAGGGCGAGAGAGAGAGAGAGAGAGAGAGAGAAGAAAAGAGAAAGAAATAACAGAAATGTGAATGCCTGGGCTTTCTGGCTGAATGCTTACCAATTGAAAGGGGGAGGTTGCTCCCTCTCTCTCTCTCTCTCTCTCTCCCTCTCTCTCTCTCTCTCTCTCTCCCTCCCTCTCTCTCTCTCTCTCTGTCAGGGTGAAAGGACCCATCTCAAAGGGCTTTTTTTTTTTCTCACTTTTCAGCCTTTTTTTCTCTTGTTGAAAAGAAATTGCTTCTGGGTGTGAAGACGTTTGCATTGTGCATCTGCCTGTTTTTGTGTGTGTGTGTGTGTGTGTGTGTGTGTGTGTGTGTGTGTGCTGGCTGATGTTGCCCAATGTTATTATACATGTATGAAGGCTAAAATGTGCGTATTCACAGCCTAGTTTAAGTTTGAAGAAAAAGTTTTAATAACCGAGTGTAACCTTTTACAACTATGGAATACATGTAAATCCCATGTCTGGGTTCAAATAGCCATTGACCTTTTGATGGCCAATACAGATATTTTTGACCTGAAGCTGCCGATAGTCAATAGATAGTCTTTAAATTTGACCATTTTCATGCCAGAAAATTTCAAGTATTCTGTATTGTATTCTTGTCAGGGTGGAAAAGCTTCTGAAGCAGCATTTAGACCATAGAACACTAAAACTCTTCATTAAAAACCATAATAGTAATAATAATAATGGCCAATTTATGATATTATGACATAAACAAAACATAAACAAAGCCAGCAGTGCTGTGACAGTGTTTCAACACTGCAGCAATGGACTGGAGTCTTAAATAAGTAGGGTTTCCTGTTTTGAATTTTAGAATTATAGAATATGTAATCTCAGCTTTCAAAATATATCTGATTAACTATTGCACTTTATAGCCCCTGTAAGCTGCATTCTATCAATAATTTAATTAGTTCTCCACCATGCTCGATACAAAACTGCCTAATTGGATCAATATTATATTTTAATATTAAAAAATCTGAAAAATCTTACAATGTAGCCTATTAACTGAATTTAAAGCCTTACAGTGTTTTCAAATGTCTTAAATCCAGTTATCAGTTATCTTAACACAGTTGGGCTTCATGTCCCATAACAATTAATTTCTAATATGTCAGTATATAGCATGATAAGCAATATGTCAGCTGTTATTGGCTATGTCGTGTACATGTATTGTACTTGGATGTTTGGATTGTATTTTATGAGAGTAACTCATTCAGTGATCAACCTCAACATCAAACAAGAGCAATGTTTGTGAGAATTGTGTGTGTGTGTGTGTGTGTGTGTGTGTGTGTGTGTGTGTGTGTGTGTGTGTGACGTGAGCCTGCGATGCAGCTGGAAACTGAACAGCGTCCAACATTTTACCTTCACGAAAAGAGAAGAGAGAGAGAGAGAGGGAGAGAGAGAATGATAAATGACCGGCCCAGAGACTGAAGACTTTCTCTCTGAACAGTGAAGGAATGGAGATCTCTCCCTCTCTCTCTCTCTCTCTCTCTCTCTCTCTCTCTTTCCTTTTTTCTCCGTCTGTTTTCAAGTCTTTTTAAAGAAATCTGACTCCCCCTCTGCAACCTCGTCACTCCCACCCCACCCCCTCCACAGTGGAAAAAAAAAAAAAAAAACCCTCTGAAGTTACCGCACAGACCCCCTCCTTTCAAAAGAAGTGAGCGAGTGTGTGTGTGTGTGCGCGTGTGCGAGTGTTGGCTGCTTTGACTGATGTGTTGCTTTCTCTGCGCATACACACACACACACACACACACAGAAAACGGCTGCTTTGTTGTGTGATTATGCAGATTGACCGTGCGTAGCGCCATTCAATTACACTGTGGAGCCATATGGTATCTGCATGTGTGTGTGTGTGTGTGTGTGAGAGAGAGAGAGAGAGAGGTGGAGTTTAGAGAGCAGGGAGGTGTATATGGTGGAATTTCCCCTGGTTAAGGCCCAGCACCTTGTTTCAATAGGCAGGCTTCTTGACTGTGTCTTGTTTCCATAACCATCCAGTTAAACTGAGAAGTCACTCTAACACCACACTGCTTGTTTTGGGCCATACTTCCCAATGATTCCCAATAATAACCTATATGTAAAATGCAGTGGTGGAAAGTAACTAAGTACATTTACTCAAGTACTGTACTTAAGTACAGTTTTGAGGTACTTGTACTTTACTTGAGTATTTCCAATTTATGCCACTTTGTACTTAATATTGTACTTTTTACTCCATTACATTTATTTCACAGCTATAGTTACTAGTTACTTTTCAGATCAATATTTTCTACAACATTTGATCATCTTTATAAAATAACTATAAAATAGCATTGTTATAGATTAGACTACCCAAAAGTATAGCTAAATTGTTAAGATTTGCTTCACGTTGACAACTTTAAAATGCTGCTTACATGTACATGTATGCCAATAAATCAGTATTAATATTCCAATAATTTATGAAAAATATAACTCTCTAAATGGGGACAGTTTGCATAATGAGTACGTTTACTTTGATACTCTAAGTACATTTTGCTGCCGATACTTATGTACTTTTACTTAAGTAAGATTTTGAATGCAGGACTTTTACTTGTAATGGAGTATCTTTACATTGTTGTATTGCTACTTTTACTGAAGTAAAACGTCTCAGTACTTCTTCCACCACTGGTAAAATGTTGAAAAGATGCTGCATCACTTAACAAATAAACCGTGGATGTCAAATGACTGAAAGACTCACTACTGTCTGTCAAGCAGCAAGTTTTGTTTTCCATTGCATGGTAAATAAGATTAGATTAATTTTTAATGTTGATCCCAGTGGCAGGAAAACAGCAAAGAAAAATAGAATATAAGAAAAAGAGCAAAAACACAACACTGGAATGCGTTAAGTATAACTATACGAGTGAAAAGTATGAAAATATATGAAATGCAGCATCACGAGGGTGTGCAAAATACCATCAGAACACACTGACGCAAAGAAATGAACAGAAAATATCTACATAATGCATAACGCAGCATATTAATGTTTACCAGAAGTGATATTTACGCTCGCACGACAAACCCCCTCCTTGACTTCTCTCACTTTGAATGCTTTTAACTGAGACAAAGCGGCGGTTTTTGGCTCACCCATCGCTGCCCGGCGGATCGCGCGTAGCCGAGGGGATCAATATAGATTTAGAGAAAAGATTGAAATAAAAGTTTTTTGTTTTGAACGTCGGCCTCCGAGCGCTTTGTCCCCCCTCTCTCAGGGCCGTGAAAGACGATTTGAGACGGCTTTATAAAAAAACGCCAGGGCCTCCTTTTTTTTTTTTTTAAAACACTGGCTGTGGTAATGATGGAGCGGGCAAACCAGAGGAAGACACACACACACACACACACACACACACACACACACACACATATAAGCTCCCAATTCCCTGGCAAGAAGCAGCATGCGAACAAAGTTGTCCAGAAGTGTGACAAATTAAAGCTGAAAATGTTTCTACTAACTAATGACATCTGCACAAAAAAGTTTAGAAGAGCTAGATATCCCCAAAGAGGAACTAGGTGGTGATTGGCTGCCAAGCCTGGAGCAAATTAAATTTTAAAATGCAGCATGACATAATAGAAAATATGATGCTGAAGCAGTTTCAGCTAATCCACACTGTCTCATCAAGAGAGATGTCAACCATACTCCCTGTCAGTAGAATCCTTTAAATAAAGTTGAAGCAAATATAAGGAGCGCTTCATTTAGTCAGCCTGGTATTCACAAGTTTGTTTGCTGCTACTGTTACTGGTGTGTGTGTGTGTGTGTGTGTGTGTGTGTGTGTGTGTGTGTGTGTGTGTGTGAAGCTGTCAGGATCGAGAAATAACAGAAACACCTGATATTGCTCAGAGTTTCCACTGTCTTCTGCCAGCTCTCTTTCTTCCCTCCTGTTCCCCCCCCCCCCCCCCCCCCCCCCCCCCCCCCCCGTCTCTCTCTCTCTCTCTCTCTCTCTCTCACTCTCTCTCTGCTCCATCCCTGTTACCACAAAGTGACAGTAGCTGCATGTCTCATTTCCTCTGGGAGCTCAGCCTCTGGCCCACATCTGTGTGTGTGTGTGCACACGTGTGTGTGTGTGTGTGTGTGTGTGTGTGTTGTGGCTGATCTTATGTGTCTTATTAGCATGGTAATGTCGCGGTCTGCTGTAAGCACTGTTGTGGTGAGCAAGCAGTAGCAGCTACTAGCCCACAGCTGTATGTGTGTGTGTGTTTCCAATGCATCCCTTATGGATTAGAGAGACAGAGTAGGTGGTCAAGTCAACTTTATTTCTATAGCGCCTTGAGCAGGAAAACATGACAGCTGATGGTGATCAGGCTGAACACTTGCAAACAAAAACACACAAAACCAGCCATTGCCACATTTTCAAGTTTTGGAAAGCCACCTGCAAATAGAACAATAAATATAAAATCATAATAAAATCACCAAGTTAAGTTTAGTCTCCCTGTTCTTCCATGAATTGTTAAAACTGTACATTTGACCTTGTTTTTAAAGGTTGAGGAATATTGCAATATTGGATTTTTACTCTGGATAGAATCTCCATCTGTTTGGAACACATTGTCCGTTCATCGAGCCCTGCTTACATGTCATAATTTCATGTTATGTAAATGTTATCATTAAAATCATGAAATGACATGCAAATGACAGCCCTAAAGTATGTAACCCTAACCTTAACCCTAACTCCAAAATGATATACTAATGACACAATACACTTACGAAGGCCTACTTTACACCCTATATCAGTGATTCTCAACCTTTTCCATATCAAGGACCACTAGTTTAGTCCACATTAGAGCCACAGACCCCTTTTTGATGAGATTTTGTCTCTCAGACCCAAATCTGAGAATATTTTTCTTGTTAGATATGATTTTGTCCAGAATTCCATGACTATCTGTATTGTAGGTAGAGAGATAACAGTGCCACTATGATCAAAATAGTCATTCTTATACATTCTCTAACTTCTTGTAAATGAAATGCTGTTTAAAACTTCATAATTTTGCTGGGGGAACTCCCTCAAGGACCCCTGGTCGTCCCCGGACCCCACGTTGAGAACCACTGCCCTATACTACTTTACATCCTCAACAAAGGATTAAACCCACTTCCAATGAAGAATTCCAACCAAAATTATGCGAAACCTAAAATCTAATGTTATAAAACGACACGACTTACCTTATCAGGAAACCAGGGAACTTGAAATGAATCTTCTGCTAGCTAGCCAAACGCTTCCACAAGCTATTTGACTTATAGTGAAATGGAAAACTCAAATCTTCCAATGCAACTGCAGTGAAAACTAGCATCAGCAGCAGCAGTAGCTTACTATAAAGGTTACTACCACAGGTTTTTCAGACATGGCACTTCAACAAGGACCTAGTGAAAATATTACAGGCTATTAGATATAAAAGTGCATGAGGATGCTGGCCCTTCTGGTAAGCATAACAAGATTAAACCTCAAACCCGAGACCTTCTGGTTACGAATCATTACCTTAAACCAGTGTTTCCCAACCCAGTCCTCAAGGACCCCTTTTCCTGCAAGTATTGGTTCCAGCTCTACTCTTGCGCCCCTGATCCAGTTAAGGTCTTAATGCTGATTGGTAGAGACAGATCTACCTGAACAGAGCAGCATGAAAGTGTGTAGGCCCCATTGGGATCAGGTGTGCAAGAGTAAAGATGGAATAAAAACTTGCAGGACAGGGGGTCCTTGAGGACTGGGTTGGGAACCACTGCCTTAAACCATACTACCTTAAATAAGTACATCAGTAAGTACAAAGTACATGAAAGAGTTTGGTTACCTACCTATAAACATGACAGGAAACTAACTTTTTCATCCACTGGCCATTGGTTGATGGAGTACAAAACCAAAAAAAAACAGACTATGACTATTTTGACTATTTATTGTCTATTTTACCAACTAAATACGACTTTTAGAACGGATAAGAGCTTATAGATGATGGTTATTAACCTTTGAAAGTCAAATCCAATCATCCAATCCAAAGTCAAATCAAATCAAGTCCTTTGACAGAGCCGGACAAAGCCTGACTGAACGACAAATACGTGGTATATGAAGCACTTTTGGCCTAGGACGACTCCGTTTACACACAAACAAACCAGAGACACTTAAAATCAAGAATCCTGCCTTCGGACGCCAAGTACACTGAGTGCACAAGGATTCAATTTTGTCAGTCGGGCGGTGACGCGTCACGGGGACGGCTCCGGGGACCTCACACGCAGTACAAAGTCTTCCAGAGGGTTGGACGTCAAACTTGAGGTCGTCCGGGCGGCCAGGGTCAGAAGCCACCTCCATCATTTCCTGCTCCGGCACCACGCAAGTCTTTAATTGAGGTCTACCATCTCGGCCTCAGAATGACACTCTTAGGTCTTGGAGGGAGACACTGTGTAAGACAAGGCACTTCATTACTACCGAAGACGCTGGTGATCTCGGTCTTTAGAATGGAAATGATAGTGGATAGTGTGGGGACCGGATGGGAATTTTGGGATGTGGACAGGGAGCGGTCAAAGATCTTTGGGAATACAGAGGGTTGCTGTAGCTGTTGGGTGTCGGGGTGCCGGGTGACATACTGTCCATTCGTCTTGTGTGTGTGTGTGTGTGTGTGTGTGTCCTCGTGTTTATCTGAGCGTGTGTGTGAACTGTCCTGCGACGGTCTTGACTTCTCCCCCGCGTGACGGATGAGACCTTTGTTATGTTTCTTTTTTTTTTTTTTTTTTTTTTTTTTTTTTCGCGCGCTCTTTCTTGTCTTTTTGTCCCTTTTTCTCTCCGTCCGTCAAGAAACGAGACGTTCTCACAACCCCCGAAATGAGAAAAGAGGGAGAAGAAAAAAAATCACACTCTCCACAGCACATAATTCTCGCCTGAAAAAAAAAGCCAGGCGGAGAGAAAGAAGCGAGCGAGAAAGAGAGGAGGAGAGAGGGGAGAAAGGGAGTCTCTCGGCCATCTTTTCACTCGGGATGGCCATGTCTAATTGTGTCGCAGTGATAAATGAATAGGTTTTTTGTGGAGGGGGTCAGGAACCCCCCTTGGATCAGAGGCCCATCAAAGTGAAGGGTTTATTTTTTTCTGTTTGTTTTTCTGACCCAGCCGCACCCCCCAACCCCCCCCCCCCCCCCCCCCCCTCAGAATAGAAATTTAAATCAGTGCCCACAAAACAGATAGCTGGCTACATGGTTTCTCATCACATCAAGAAATCTATTTTTCCACACTGAATAACAGCCATGTTTTTGTTTTGTTTTTTGTTTTAGACATTAGATGGTATAATGAATGAATTGATGGATGGATTCTGGATTTCATTACTTCATCGGTGGACACCCATGTAGTCAATTTCACCAAAATCATTTAAATACTGATTAATAACAGTCCTTATTGAAAAATGAACACCGCACTCACCCTCTAGTTGATCAAACTTAAGCTTGGTGCTTGTGCTTACCTTATGTTTTCATTTTTTTTTTCTTCTTTTCAATACAGATCAAAAAGTAAATGTGTAAAGTGCATACTTTAATCTGCATTGAAAAACTGGATCTGTTCTGTACATTTGAGCAAATGTTTTATGAAGTCAATCTTTAATTCTCCAGGTTTTGTCTATTGATGACATATTGATATTGAGAAAGTCGACTCAGCCCCATGCTCTTTTCCAGCAGCACCCAGCTTCACGTTCATACAGTTCCACACGTTTACACTGGGAGCTGCCCAGTACAACCTCAGTCTACTACTGGTGGCCACTGAGCAGCTCCACTGGAGCAGTTGGGGGGTGCAGTGATAGGGCTGGGCGATATGGTTGAAATCAATATCATGATAATCATAAGGATTTTTCTCAATAGCAGTATATATCACGATATGGTTCATGTATGCAAAATCACGTTAAATAATCAAATTAACGTTCATCTCATTGAACCGAATGGTAATGTTAAGTGTGATGTCAAACAAAACAGAAATATTCAAATAATATTCCTACCATACCTCAATTTATGAGAGTTTTTAAGTAAAACTTGCTTGTCATCATCAATTTAGACAGCAGACATGTGTGTCACGATATCAAAATATCTTCATATCATCACGATAGCCCTAGTTCAGTGTCTTGCTCAAGGGAACCTCGACACTAGTTGCCGAGAGTGTCACTCATTCTCTTTCTCCACCCACATTGTCCCAGCCCTTCCTGAGATTTTAACAGGCAACTTTCTGGAAGTTTATGAATATCGCGACATTTCCCGTGATATCCCCCTTAGATCACCATTGCACAAGCTTAAACTTATAAACCTATAATCTACTAGTTGTAGGATAGTAAAAAAAAAATCATACTTGAAGTGAAAAATGTGTCATTTTAATTCAGGTGGGTTCTGTTTTCCACAATCAGCCCATTTTTCTGGAAATAGCAGGAATGAGCAAATTATACCAAATGGCCATCATTTCCTCCAGTGCTTGCATAGTTAGAGCAAATTTCTTGGCTGTTAATAATAATAATAATAATAATAATAATAATAATGATGATAATTATTATTATAGCCTAGAAATTTGATGTAATTTGGAAGAAATACAATTACCCCCACCAAAAAACCTGGGGAAAAACAACAAAATAAAAACAAAAAAACACGATAATATGGTATATCACGATATTTTGGTGGGACAGTATTGTGATATTACATTTTGGATATTGCCCAGGCCTAGTTAGGATCTAGAAGTTTTGAGCTCTAAACTGGGTTCTGTAGTTTGCTGGAAGTCTGGAGTCTTGGAGTTTCAACTCCTAATGGACCATTCACTGTGTGTGTGTGTGTGTGTGTGTGTGTGTGTGTGTGTGTGTGTGTGTGTGTGTGTGTTGTGGACAGAGAAGCCAGTGTCTATTGGCAGCCATGCGTTACTGCGCCTTCTGCTGTCTCTCTCTCTCTCTCTTTCTCTCTCTCCCTCTCTCTCCACCCCCTCTCTTCTCCATCTCAACTCCTGCTGCAATCGCCGCTTTTCCAACTCTCACTCCTTTCCACTCTTCTCTCTTCCTCCATCTCTCTCCCTCTCTCTCTCTCTAACAATACGCCGATGTATATCCTCTCCTCCGCTCTCCCCTTCCCCCTCCCCCCTCTGCCTCCTTTAACCCTGTCTGTTCCTTTTTACCCCGCTCCCCACCCTCCTATCTACCCCCCTCCCTTTCCCTTCTATTCCCCAGACTCCACTCTTCTCCTCCTTACCCCCCCCCCCCTCCTCCTCTCATTTCCTCCTCTCTCTGCACACTTCTCTCCCCCTCTTTGCCTTCTGGGTGAATGTTGTTGAATGAAACTTGGTTTTGCCACACATCCTGTGGGCTTTCTGATGCGTAGATATAGTTTAAAGTTAGAGATTGTACCTTTCTATGTAACTACGTTTTTTTTTTAGTTTTAGTTTTACTTCTGCTTCAGTAAAATATCAATGAAGTAACAGAACTTATACATGAGGATATGTTGCTTCTCCTTCCACCACTGACGACCACAGCACATCCACACACGGCCGGTCCCTGTGCCATGCAGGAAGTGTAATTGATGAAAGAGGAAGTCTTTGTGTGAAGTGCCCTTTCACTAACAATGCACAGTGTTATATGGCCGTTACTCATACACCCACACAAAAGTCGCAAGGCTCCATCGAAGGGTTTGAATTCCACTCAGTTAATGTGCTTCACCCAAACATTTGTCACATGGCTGGGGGGAAAGGTTTCTAAATTTTGTTTCCCTAAGCATGCTTTCTGAGCATTATTAGCATTTCCCATTGAAACCAAGGGGCACAGCCAGCTGTCAACACTTTGAGCCAAAGCTGGATAAATGACTCTGTCAGTCTGACTCATTAAAACAAACCAGCACTCTGTTCTGGAGATGGGAGTTGCGTTTAAGAGTATTGCTGTTTATTGTAAGCGACTGCCCGACTGGTCTAAAAACTAAGAGGCCAAACTGATGTCATTTGAGATCTATTTCTTTGTGTTTATTCACACACACACACACACAAAAACATTTATACGCGCTCTGTTAATCTGAATTTCTATTAAAACATGTTTCCCATTTAGAACACTGAATGTTTTTGCTCAATTTGCAAAAACACACAGAAACTGATTTTTGGCTTAGCAATGGTATAGGCTTATCATAAATACTTTATGATTAATACATTAATACCGGATATGAGCATGCAATCTGCTATTGGCTGATCTTCATAGCTACTAAACCTCTCCATTGGAAACCATGCTACTAGAACAAAAAAATAATCATAATAATAAAAACACATTCAAGCATACTTGTGTGGAATCAAATCAGAATGTCGCATTGGAATCAATTCAGGTTAAGGTCTTCCCATAGACAACCAGTGTATTGATCAATTCTACAATAAATATGTAATCAATCAAACTGCATCATATCCATCACATCAGAGGTGGAGCACACTGACTGAGCCAGATCTGATTTATTAATAAAAGGCCAATATCGGCCCCTTATATAACATCTTGCTTCCCCTGTCACATTGTGGGGGGAAACATTTCTATATGGGGACTATATAGAAAAATGGCCTGTTAGCATTGGTTATTATTACTCACTGAAACCAATAGATACCACTAGATGCAGGCTTGGCTGTATTATTGTACATTAACTGTACTATACCAAACCATTTCTAATCATATAGGTTCAGCTTATCTGTTTGTTGTGTAAGACTAGCGTAGCAGTCTGCCCCAACAGAATTCCTCACACTTGTAAAATCTATGGCATGGTGCACTGAAGGAGGTTTAGCAGCTTGTGGTCACACACACACACACACACACACACACACACACACACACACACAGAGGCTGCAGCTGACTGTAGTGTGTCTAAAATAAAAGGCTGTGTCTATTTCGGTCGCCTTGGGTCCAGTAATAGTACAGGCAGCGGAGAGGAGGGGTGGACACGAGCTCTAATTGCAGACTTTTCAATTGCAGCTCTCGCTTTCTGCTTGTAACACACACACACACACACACACACACAAACACACACACACACACACAGCGGGGGCATTCGTTGGCAGCGGTGCCTGTATCAGTTTTCAGCAGCCTAGTAATAGATGCCTTGTGACTGATATACACACACACACACACACACAGAGGAAAAGAAGGGAGGGCGGCAGTCACACAGTGAGAGGGGGGGGGTGAAAGAGAGGAGTGTGTTTTTGTGTGTGTGTGTGTCATTGTGCTTCATTTCACTGTTTTCTTGTGTGTGATTGTTTAAATCTCGCGCAGTGCCGAGTGTGTGCATGCAAATTCCTGGCTGACAAAATGGCATCCAGCGAGCTCTGCTATCGCTGGTGATTTAATAATAATTATGATAAAATTGTTAGCATCAGTTTAGCATCTATCCTTTTATAAGTGTCCATAGGAAAGTAGTGAGTGATGGACCTCTTTTAAAGCCGACTCATACTGCTAATTGGCATTCAACTTGACTCAATGACAGAATGACTCACCTTTGTAATTGCGGTTTCGCTACTTTAAAGTTTAAAGTCCCTTCTCATTTGCTGTTTCTCCCACCCAGCCACACCCCCCCCCCCCCTGTAGATGCCAGTTATTTTTGGGCCCCGGCGCTCTTCATTCCCTCCGGACATCCCCCTGTTTTCCGCCTTTTTTCCTCCCGTTACTCACTAGTTCCCGTGCCTCACCTTTTCAGCTATGAATATCTGACTCCGCTCTCTTCTCCTTTTCTCCTTCCCTTACTCCACCTTTCCTTGTCCCTGCTCTCCCGAACCTTTTCATGCGTGCTCCTCTATCGCTCCCTGTAGGGAAAATGCCGTTTTTTTTCTCTTAGATCCAGGCAGAGTCGGTAACTTATTTGATTCATTCCTCTCTCTCTCTCTCCCCCCCGTCTCCTCAGGTGATCAACGTGGACGGCAGCAACCGACAGACCCTGCTGGAGGACAAGCTGCCGCACATCTTCGGCTTCACCCTGCTCGGCGATTACATCTACTGGACCGACTGGCAGAGGCGCAGCATCGAGCGGGTCCACAAGGGCACGGCCGTACGGGAGATCATCATCGACCAGCTGCCCGATTTGATGGGGCTAAAGGCGACTAAAGTGGCCGAGACGTACGGTAAGGCAGGGCGCAGAGTCTCCGAAGCCGCGTGTAAATCCGGTCCGTTCTTAATAACATAACGATAACTTTTCTCTCTCTCGTTCCTTCCATCTTTCCAGGCACAAACGGCTGCGCGGCGGACAACGGAGGGTGCAGCCATCTTTGTTTCTGGCGTTTGCAGGGCGTCGGCTGTGCCTGTCCCATGGGCATGGAGCTGCTGTCGGACCTCCGGACCTGCGTGGTGCCGGAGGCCTTCCTGCTCTTCACCAACAGGTAGCCGGAACAGAGCTGAAACCGCCACCCCCCCCCCCCTCTGGAACCAGCAGCATTGTTTCTTTTCATAGACTTTTCTGAAAATAAACCAGAAAAAGAGTTTTAAACTTTGAAACGACATAAATTGTACTGTGGAATGATTGTGTAAATGTAACACTTCATTCAAAACACACTTAAAGTCCCACTGAAACGGAAGTTAGAGCGTCTTTAGCTTCTGTACTGTGACGTATTTCCCAGTGAAACGGAATATTTGAGCGGTGTACAGTTACAAGAGGGATTTAAATCAAATCCTTCGCATTTGATTGGACCGCTAAACAGTGGGCGGGGCTTAGAGTTTAGCGTGATACGGAGCTACAGAGAGAAACGGAGCTACAGAGGACTGTTGGCTCCACACACACCAGGTTGAAGAATGATTGATGGGTGGATGTCATGATATTATTGGTTGAAATTGGTTGGTTCATGCTTACGTAAGCGCACGGCATATTTTGTTTTACAGGAAGAAAACATGATTGGATTTTGATATAAGAATACAAAGAAATTGATTTTTTGTATTTTTTTTGCCATATATTGTTAAATAGGTGCACAATATGACCGGGGATGTGATCTAAAAGGGTTAAAAATGCATTTTTCATTTCATCTCGACTTTAAAGGATAACACTGCTACATATAGTAGTAGCTTCTGACTGTGGCAAAGTCATCAGTGGGTATAGACTTTTCAGGGGCAATAATGGTGATAGGAAAAAAAGTAAGATTACACCAATGTTACCCTAAAAGTAAAAATATTGACTTCAAAAACAAAAGTATGCAAAAAAGCTACTCAGTTACAGTTCATTACTTACACAGATTTTTTGTAACTTTTTCTCATGCTGTTTTCCTCCCAGGGACAACATCAGGAGCATCTCTCTGGGCACCAACAGCAACGACGTGGCCATTCCTCTGACCGGCGTGAAAGAGGCCTCCGCTCTCGACTTCGACGTCTCCGAGAGGAGGATATACTGGACGGACATACAGGCCAAGGTGTGCTGGGATTTGTAGTCTTAGTAGGGCTCTGCGTACAGATATAGAGTCAGGTTCCAAAGATTATTACCAAAATCCTGTTCAACTTTGGCTTTGGCAGATAAATGAAAGAGTAACTAAACCCCAAATCCAAATCTGTGGTGAAGTCTGACATCTAATGGTGAACAGTAGGGTACTGAACTGGCCATCTGCTATTGGCTGGTCTTTTGTGCCAGGAGGGGTCACCTTCTATACAGTACAACAGGTGGTGGACCAATTCTACTCTTTAATAAGGCTTTAATCTGCTATACGGCTCAGTAACATTTTGTCTGAGTAAGCAAGTTAACACAGCACCTGAATAGCATTAAAAACAGGTAGGATGACATATTTCTGCGAAAAACGTATAGTAGCCTAATTATTTGGGTGTTACTCCTCTCTCTCTTTCTCTCTCTCTCTCTCTCACACTGCGTTTTTCCTCTCGTTCTCTCCCTCCCAGACCATCAGCCGAGCGTACATGAACGGCAGCTCCGTGGAGCACGTGATCGAGTTCGGCCTGGACTACCCGGAGGGCATGGCGGTGGACTGGATGGGCCGCAACATCTACTGGGCGGACACCGGCACCAACCGCATCGAGGTGGCCCGGCTGGACGGCCAGTACCGCCAGGTCCTGGTCTGCAAGGACCTAGAAAACCCGCGGTCTCTGGACAACCCGCGATCTCTAGCACTGGACCCAGCTAACGGGTAAGATTATTTTTGTTTTTTTTTACTATCCTACCACTAGTAGGGGAGGGGTGTTCAATACTGTTACTATGGCTACCACTGTAGTACTAATATAGGATTGATGCAGTGGTAGCCATGGTGACAGTCATCTTATCCTGTTATTAGGCTCTAATTTAGATGTGAACATACATAGTGTCACAAAAAGCGTTGCCTCTGGTTGCCAGCTGAACAGAGAACACACTGTAAAGCTTTCCCACAGCAGTGATGTTGGACACCTGCATTATGCTGGAGGTCCAAACATTTCAAGAGGATGAATTAGTGCCAATGACCTCATTTACAGCGTCTCTCCACTCTCTGAGGTAGTGAGAGTGCGGCTGCCTCATTGTATCGGTATGCAGGTACAACACAGCCTTCCCAGCACGCTCCAGCTGAGCGAGGGATGCTATTAAACGAGTGTGTTAACAAGGGGAGTGTCACCCGTTCGTGCCCAGCCAAATCACCCCCCAGCTAGTATGATCTGTGTCTTTGTGTATGCGTGTGTGTGTGTGTGTGTGTGTGTGTGTGTGTGTGTGTGTGTGTGTGTGTGTGTGTGTGTGTGTGTGTGTGTAAAGCGAAGCTCGCACACGCCCGTGCCAAAACCACATTGTTAAACACTTGTCACTCACCCGGTGATGTCATGGTGAGGTCATGGCCCAGAACTGTCAGCACGCTTTGCCCGGGGGCATCTGATGCAACTTTATGATCACACACACACACACACACAACAATAATAATAATGAACTTTTTTTTGTATAGCACTTTTCGAAGCAAAGTTAGGCATAAACACTGTTACTGTTACTACAGCATCAGATCTCCTGTATTAACTCCCCGTTTTGGTCTCTCCAGCTATATGTACTGGACCGAGTGGGGCGGCCGGCCCCGTATAGCCAGGGCCTACATGGACGGGAGCACCATCGTGACCTTGGTGGACAAAGTGGGCCGGGCCAACGGGCTGACCATCGACTACGTTGACCACCGGCTGTACTGGACCGACTTGGACACATGTATGATCGAGAGCACCAACATGCAAGGTACGGACGTGAACAGGAAACTGGTTTAGCGTGATTTATCCTGACGTGCAGGAATCATATTTACTGGCTCACCTGACATGACTTACACATCTTCTCCTGCTTCTTCAGGTCTTCAGCGGGAGATAATAGTGGACGACCTGCCCCACCCGTTCGGCCTGACCCAGTACCGGGACTACATCTACTGGACGGACTTTAACCTGCGGAGCATCGAGCGCGCCGACAAGCGCAGCGGGCTCAACCGCACCGTGGTGCTGCAGGTGCCGCTTTTAAAGTTCATTTCGACAGATCAGGGGTCAGGGGTTCCTTACGGGTTGCTGGAAATCCTTGAAAAACACTTGGAATTTTAATGTGGGTGTTTTCAAGGATTGAAAAGCGCTTGGGTTTTGAATGAAGTGCTTGAAACTGCTTGAAATTGAGACGTTAATTGCATTGCTTTCATAATAAATCGCTATCTGACTGAATAGATTTTTAGATAAAGAAGTAAAATATGTCGGAGAGAGAGAGAGAGAGAGAGTTTCAATACAAATCATGGTTGAAACGAGGACCAAATCCTACATAATCGTTACAGCATTGCTGTCACGAAACATAATTTTGGTTGTTTATAGCACAATAACATCTGATTTAATGTGATGAAGAAGTGAAATAATCATTTTGAGTATATATATGTATATAAATATGTAATTTACCACAGCTGTTAGGTGCTGGAAAAGCTTGAAAATGCACTTTGAAAATGCTTGAAAAGTGCTTGAATGTAGGAACCCTGTGAGACAGGCCTATCGTCCCGACTCGGTAAGCGGAACGGTCTTTGGTCCTCCTCAGGGCCAGCTGGAGCTGATGCTGGACATCCTGGTGTTCCACTCGTCCCGGCAGGACGGCGCCAACGACTGCTCCCACAACAACGGACAGTGTGCCCACCTCTGCCTCGCCACGCCCGCCGGCGCCCAGTGCCGCTGCGCCTCCCACTACACCCTGAACCCCGACGGACGCAACTGCAGCTGTAAGTAAAAAGAGTTGATGGGATGTAAGGGGTGGATGGGGGGTGGTGGTGGGGGGTAGAAGACTGCGGTCGAAGTGGCTGTAACGCAATCAAAGCACATCCACGCAGGGAGGGACACGTTGTTCCCGAACAGCTTCAGGAACCATTACTTCTAACATCAGGGAAATTTATTGAGAACGAACAGAGGAATGGGGGGGAAGGAGTCAAGAGTTGTTAGATCAACCCCGGTCGTCTCTTCAGTCTTGCTCAACACCCAGGACACACTGTCTGGGTCAAACTATGGGGAAATCTGAACACACACATACACACACACACACACACACACTGTAGGCCTCAGCATACTTGTGTTCTTGGCAACGTTTGATGGCCCTTTCTCCCTTCATCCATCTCTCTCTGTCTTCATTGCATACTTCTTCGGCCCTCGGGACCGTCGCTGATTGCAGTTTCAGCTGTAGACTCTGTGTGCGTGTGTGTGTGTGTGTGTGTGTACGTGTGTGTGTGTGTGTGTGTGTGACCGGTCTCCGCTCGCTTATTTGTGTTTGTATTTCACAATACGCCTTGTACAAACGTACACTTCAGTTTGCAAGCGAGAACGCTATGTCCACTCAACCTGCACTCAGCTCTTCCTCTCCATTCCCTCATCCCTCTCTCTCTCGCTTGTCTCTCTGTCTTGTCTGTCTCTCTGTCTCCAGCTCCCTCTAACTTCCTGCTGTTCAGTCAGAAGGCCAGTATCAGCAGGATGGTTCTGGGGGAGCAGAGCCCGGACATCATCCTGCCCATCCACGTCTTCAAGAACGTCCGAGCCGTGAGCTACGACCCGCTGGACCGGCTGGTCTACTGGCTGGACGGACGGCAGAACATACGCAGGGCCAGAGACGACGGAGCTATGGTAACACTTGAGACTTGATACGCATTCAGTATCTTTAAAACTGATCACATTGCACCCATTCAGCCAGAGGTTGATTCTTGTCAGGGTGGAAAAGCCTCTGAATCCGCTATTAGACCACAGGACACTTAAACTCTCCATTGAAACCCGTACGAACAAAGCAACAGTAAACACGTCGTCCCTCGTGATTGATGCAGCCCCCCCTCTTGGCCAATCAGTAACAATTATATCACCTTGTTTCGATCTGGAATTGTGGCGCCCCCCTTGGGCCAATCGGTGTCATTTTGAAAATGCCAGAAAGCAGCGGTGAGGTGCAGCATTCCCCCAGGTTTCATCAAAATCTAGTCAGTATTGTGGGTAGACAGGTGGGTTGGCAGTTCCTTAAGGCAGGGTGAGGGATGATTTCTCTGGTCTGTCTGATAGAAAAATAATACTAATAAAACATATCGACTAGCTGTGATCAGGGAGGAGCCTCCATCATATCAGAGGTGAACCACATTGACTGGACCACATCTGATTCTTAATAAAAAAAGGACAATATCGGTGCCATATACCAGTCTAACACTAATAGATAGATAGAGTCAATGATGCCAAATGACGCTACTTCTGTGTGTGCCTCCAGTCCGCCATGGTGGTGAACAGCGTGGTCCAGCCGGTGGAGAACCAGCCCCACGACCTGAGCCTGGACCCCTACAGCCGCCACGTGTACTGGACCTGCGAGGCGTTCAACACCATCAACGTCCAGCGGATGGACGGACACAGCGTGGGCGTGGTCCTCAAGGACGACACCGACAAGCCGCGGGCCATCGTGGTCAACGCGGAGAAAGGGTGAGGATGCTCCCAGAATACTGTATATCTGTTGGCTTCCGTTCAATAGGGAATGTATAGAGAGAGATTAGTGGTAGAAAGAGTTTTCGATTTGAACAGCTGACATTTGTATATATATATTCCCCATCCCTCTGCAGGTACATGTATTTCACCACGGTGCAAGAGCGCTCGGCTAAGATAGAAGGAGCCAGCCTGGACGGGACGGAGAGAGAGTCCCTGTTCACCACCGGGCTGATCAGACCGGTAGCGCTGGCTCTGGACAACAAGCTGGGAAAACTGTTCTGGGTGGACGCCGACCTCAAACGCATCGAGAGCAGCGACCTATCAGGTGAGCAAACCCCCGAATAGCTCTCATGTACGGGACGTCAATATGAAACAAAAAGTACGGTTCTCAAGATAAGCTGAAATACTAGTGATCCCTGTGGAGAACTTGGGTCGTTGCAGTACCAAATACTAACAGAATACCGCAAAATTGAGTATGAAAAGATCACATTTGCCAAAGATGCAGATAAAGTACTCAAATTCAAAGCTATCTCAGGAGAAATGAAGCTGTCTGATGGTATGGACTGTTGTATCTGTGGTCGCTCCTGCCACCTAGTGCCCATACCCTGTTCCTACACCCCTACTGACCTGATGATATTCTATTATCTTCAGCTTCTCAGGAGTGGTAGACATCGAGACTCCTTTTTAACAATGAATCATTTGGCTTTTGGTCCAAGGATCATGAATATTCTACATTCGTCAGCTATCTATGACAGCGAAAACATAGCTCCTGTCTTTAGGAGATGGGGGAGGATTCTGAACCCGATGAAGACGCACGACTGGAATCAGCAAAGACGAGACACGCACGCTTTATTTATAGCCCGCTAAACGCAAACCGCGTCGGAAAACACCACCAAAAACAGACATTTACCGAAGCGCTTCCGCAGAGGAAGAGATGGATGTTATTTGTTTAACTGGGACCAAAGAGCAAAGACAGAGAACAGGTGCTGGAAAGAATCTGAACCGCAGCATCTTTTCTTCTCCTTGTTTGGTCAGACGGGCCGAGTTGGCTTCAAACCGCCATTAATCACATACAGATAAACGGCTACTGGTGATGCTGGTGATAAACGAATGTTGCCTGTTGCACGAAAGAAGATTTTATTTACAAAGGAGAAAGATGAGTGTGATAAATTGATTGATGATGGTAAGGAGAAGCAGGAGTGAGCAGTAAGACAGTTTGATGCAGACATCCAGGTCATTGTTCTGATGACTGACGACATCACGTTCCCCCCCCCCTCCCCCCCGACCACCAGGAGCCAATCGCATCGTCCTGCAGGACTCCAACATTCTCCAGCCGACGGGGCTGACGGTGCTGGGAGACCACCTGTACTGGATCGACCGGCAGCAGCAGATGATCGAGAGGGTGGACAAGCTGACCGGAGACCGGCGGACGCGGATCCAGGGCCGGATCTCCTACCTGACGTCCATACACGCCGTGGAGGAGATGGACCCGCAGGAGTTCGGTAGGTAGACTGTCTGTGATTGGACCGAATTATGGCGGAAGAAGTGGCCAATATCCAAAAATGGATTCATCATTGCACTGTATATTGGCAAGTAGGCTCCAGGTTGAGGTACCAGATGTACTGAAAAATGACTATATTAAGTTGTTGGGCAGTAAAACTAGCAACAGTGCATCTCTAGTAATGACAAAGACAAAAACAAACACTGAACACCAAGTCAAACATCCGATCTTTCCGCCGCCTCTTCTCTTCAGTGTTACTCATCCCCTTCACACCTCCACCCATCCCTCTCTCCCCTCCCCAGCGTCCCACCCGTGTTCCCGCGACAACGGCGGCTGCTCTCACCTCTGCATCGCCAAGGGCGACGGGACGCCGCGCTGCTCCTGTCCCATGCACCTGGTTTTACTCCAGGACCTGCTGCACTGCGGAGGTAAGACCACAAGCGGGAAATACCAGAAATATCCACACACTAAGGGCCTCCTGTCATCTGGGTTTGAACTTCCTCCATCTACTTTCATGACATCAAATAACTATTCAACTCTCACACTTTATTCTTGTATTTTTACACCTGTCCTCTTCTATTTTAGCCTATTTTTTGGGGGGGTTTTATTCTCTTAGCTCTTGAATGAACTTTATTTTTCTTGGTCTTTTATCCTTTTCATTTTGTCTCGATGCTTTTAATGTTGGTAACACTTTATAATAACCATCATTAATAAATGGTAAATTGATAGTTAATTAAACTTTAGTTAATAGTTATTTTACTGTTAACAAACAATGAAATGATCATTAATAATGTTTACTAATTATTAGTAATGCTATAATTTATGTTATTTTATCATTCGTTTGTGTAATATAAAATCATTTGTTTATAAATTATATATTGTATCATAGCTTTTTACCCTTTTTACCGTCTCTTATCAGCTATGATACAATATATCATTTATAAACAAATGATTTTATATTACACAAACTAATGATAAAATAACAGAAATTATAGCAACCATTTATTAATGATGGTTATTATAAAGTGTTACCTTAATGTTGTATGTAAAGCACTTTGAATTGCCTTGTTGCTATATGTGCTATATAAATAAACTTGCCTTGCCTTGCCTTGCCTTACTTTTAATGCTACACAAAATTTTCCATTTCCACTCTTATAGCAGCCAACTAGATGTTCAGAATAGGACTCCAAATGGTGGCTTCTTACCTGTAGAGCAGACAAACGTACCAAACAGACTGTCCGTATTTTACCATACATTTTAACTCCTCTCTCGTCTCTCTCTCCCCACCCCTCCCCCCCCCCCACCAGAGCCCCCCACCTGCTCCAC